>NC_057803.1:497444003-497535086 GCF_018294505.1 Triticum aestivum | reverse complement strand
CGACATATGCCAAAGGATGGCTAATCATGGTGGGGGCGAGTAGAACGTCGCCGGTGCCTGGAAACAGGATGATGCGTAGACATGCACGCCGGCGAATCTTACCCAGCTTCAGGGATCTCCGGGGAGATAATACCCCTACTGCTGCTCTACGGGGTCTCCGCATGATCACTATGGCAAAGTGTTTACACAATTGCTCCCAGAGCTGTTTCCTGGAGGTACGAGAGGGCAAGGCTAGCTCTCTCAATCCTATATGATCTGGTCTAGTGCTAATGGATGCCCACCCTTTGCATGGGTGTCCTGGGGGTTTATATAGGCCTACCCCCTAGGGGTACAATGGTAATTCGGCTGGACGCGGGCCCAGCCGTCAATTCCTCTCGCCTCCGTCTTCTCCGCCGACTGCTGGGGCCCGCCGACTGGTGGGCCCCGCCGACTGGCCAGGTACGGAGCCGACAGGCCGCGTCCGCCGCGGGCGGGTCTTGCCGGCTGCTGATTACTGTAGCCGTGCTTCTGATGACGCGGGCTTGATCATGGAGTCGTGGCTACAGCCCCACCGCCTGGTGGGCGATCACTATTGCCACTCTCCGTCACATCTGATTAATGGCGTGAGGGCCCCAGGGGAAGGGTCTGGCCGACTCCGGTGGCCGACTGGTGGTGCACTCCCCGTCTCCTAGGGTCCCACTGACTGGTGGGACCCGCCGCCCTAGGGCCGTACAGACAAGCCGTCGTGGGCGCATGATTCGGTCCCGCGGTGCTGATGTGAGGGCCGGCACGGCAACAGTGCCACGCCGCACGGAGATCTCCCCGGGTACGGCGGCTGTGGCCATGCCTGCCCTTGGTAAGGGGAGGGGCGGGCTTTACTGTAGCCACTCCCCGGTCCTGCCCCTCCCGATGAGGATATGGGGTTCGTTGGAGTCGCGGGCCGACTCCCCAAAGCCGGCTTCTCTGGAAGTCGCCAGTCAGGAGTCGGCTTATCCTGAAGTCGTCCCCAAGACTGGGCCACGAGTGGGCAGTCGGTCGCCTAGCCGCCGACTTCTCAGAAGGCAGCTCTTCGTCCTGGGATCTTGAGGGGCGCAGCCTGCCCCGATGTCTTGAAAGGTTCTGGGCCTCGGGTTGGCCTACCCGTGGCCCATTACTCCGACAGTAGTCCCCGAAGCTGGTGAGGCGCCACGGATGATCGACAGAGAAGCCTCAGCAGTTTCTCTTTCCGGGTGCTCGACACATGGTTTTGGCTTGATTCCCGTCGGGCCGACTAGAAGGAGTCAGACCCGCCCAACTCTGAGTGGCACAGTATTTCAAACGTCATGGCGGGATCCAAATGGCGTGCGGGCTAAGCTTCCAGGCCGCCGCCCGTTCCGGGCCTGTCACATGGCAACGCGCGGCCGGGCCAGCCTGCCAGCCTACGTGCGTGACGGGATAGGCCCGTAGGCAGGGCCCGCTACTATCGTGCCTTGGCGCCCGAGCGGATCCGCTGTGGCCCAGACAGATGGTTGGGATTTCCGTGGAGTTACTGTGCGCACTAACTTTGTCGTGGAAACGTGGGGGTCGTGGGGCCGTGGGCGCAGTAAATCCCACATCTGCCCCCTCGGCTTCGCAGCCCATGAGGCTACAAGTAGGGGAGGAGGGGGCGCGACAGAGCATGCGCGCCCCTCCTTCCCACTACTCCTCGCTCTTCTTCTTCTTCTTCTTCTTCTTCTTCTTCTTCCTCGCTCCGCCCTAAGCCCAAGCTCTGACAAACGCCGTGGTGATCAGCTCACAATGAGTTCTTCTTATGCCGCCGCGCCTCCCCCGGTGCGCTCCGGCACCTGGGACGGCTCAGAGGTTCACGACGACCACATCGAGTTCCTCCGCAAGACTCGTCGGCTCCCCGGCGAAGATCACGTGCGGGTGCGTCTTGTGCCGAGGGGGGGAGATTTCCCCTGCGCCGTAGGAGGGCGAGCAGGTCATCTTCCGCTCGCACTGCCTGCGCGGGTTGGGGCTGCCGGCGCGCAGCTTCTTCCGCTCTTTTCTGGAGTTCTACGGCCTCCAGCCGCACCACCTCACGCCCAACACGGTGGTGCTGCTGTCCGCCTTCGTGGCCTTGTGAGAAGGTTTCCTCGGAGTCCTCCCCACCCTCGAGCTCTGGGGGGAGTTCTTCTTCTCCAAGCTCGGCACCCAGGCTGCAGGCGTGCCGGCTCAATGCGGCGCTTTCATCGTCGTGCAGAGGTTGGGGGCCGACAACCCCTTCCCCACCATCTCGCTGATAAAGTCGGTGAAAATGTGGCAGCTGTCATACTTCTATGCCAGGAGCGTCTCCGCGAGGGGCGACTGGGTCAACCTGCCGGCTTTCGAAGCCGGCCCGCCGGCTGGGAGACTGCCTAACTGGTCGTACCGGGCCAAGTCTCCGACGCCTGCGGGAGCCAGCGTCGTCTCGCGACTCCGAGTGCTGACACAGTCGGAAGGCTTGACTGGTCCAGACCTGCTGGCTGCCTTCGTGGCGCACCGAGTTCTCCCACTCCAAGGTCACCCCCACATGATATGCCAAATGAGCGGGCACCGTGACCCGAGTTGGATGTGCACCAAGGACATGCCTCACGAGGAGGTGGTCTACATGGTGAACTACCTCTCGGACAGCAAGCTCCTGGAGGATTGGCGGTTCGGCAAGGAGCCGTACTCCCGCGCCAACCCCCCGCCCGTAGTGAGTTGCCTTTTCTTTCTTTCTTTGGATTGTCTTCTTTCTTGCCGAGTTTGTTTTGTGTGGCCTGACCAGTCGGCGTTGGTCAGAATCCCCTCCTCCATCCACCAGCCGGCACCACGGGGCCGGCCCGCGAGTTCCTTGCCGACCGGGCAGAGAGCGACGTCGATGACCCCGATCTGGGAGCAGCGGCTTTGGAAGACGACGCGGAGGGAGGAGGAGGAGCAGCAGGCGGCTCCAGGCCTTCGTCCACTTTCGCCGACTGGCCTGACAACGAGGCCGAGGGAGAAGTCGCCCCCCGCCATCGGCCAGGAGCCAGCCAGCCTGGCGCGGGCTCTTCTACCACGCCGGGTGCTCCAGGCGGCGGGAAGAAGCGTAGGGCCGTGCCGACCTTGTTCGGCAGTCGGCCGAAGAAGCCCAAGGGTTCGGCTGTGGCAACCCGGCGGGACGAGGCGGCTACGAAGGCCATCCGCTTCCGTAAGGAAGTGAAGAAGCCGCCACTGGTCTTTGCGTGAGTATTCCGTCTCAACGCTTTATTCTTTCTTTCTTCGTGGCTTTGTCTGAGTCTTTTACTTGCCTCCCTTGCTTCAGGGCTCCCCTCACTCTTGAGAGGGTTGTCGCCGCCTCCATCATGGGGTCAGCGGAGACGTCCGCCACCACTCGGCAGATTGACCCCGCTGCTGACCTCCGGGAGGCGACAGAGCGGAATGCTTTGGAGAAGCGCAACAAAGAAGAGGTCGCCCTCCTGGAGAAGGTGGAGGCCGATAAGGCGGAGGCCTCCGCGAAGAAGAAACTGGCGGAGGCCGAAACCGCCGTCGCGATGAAGCGGCAGGCTGAGGAGGCCGCGAACCGCCAATCGATGGTGTTCATCACCCCTCTGAACTCTGCGCCGCCGCCTCCGGAGTTCACGGGACAGACTGGGAAGCCGGCGGCGAGAACCCCATCATGGAGAGGGAAGGCGGCGACTCCTCCACGCCGGACGTGATCGTTCCGTCGCCGCCTCCACCGCCGTCTGGGAGCGTGCAAGGTAAACAGCCAGCGGACCCTCTGGTGCCGCCGACCGAAGACGAGGCCGTGGCGAGGCTACTCCTCCAAGTCGGCTTGCCAACGCGCCGCCGTCTGGAGAAGGCGACTTCGGCACCCCGCCCCCTGGAGGCCGGCACCGCCAGCTCGGCGATCCCAGACACTGAAGCGGCGAGCGCTGCGCCCACTGGGTGGGTGCGAGGAGGCGACACAGGGCCACTGAACCAGGCGATTCTGGACATCCAGGTGAAGCTTCGAGCTGAGGGCGACGCCATCCAGAACTGCACCAAGGCGTACCTGGCATCGCGGGCAGCCGTCCAGGTATGTTTTCTCTTTTGGTCCTTGTTTTCTTGTTCCTCTCTGTGGGGGCGCACCAGCGCACCCACTGGGTGTAGTCCCCGAGTTTCGGGCCGGCTGCTGAGCAGGCGGCCCGGAACTCCAATTGGCGACCTTTGGGTACTAACTTTTGTATAAAATATTTGTCGCAGGACTACCACAACCTCCGAGTCACCGTCTTTAACCGCAATGTTGAAGAGCAGGGCAAGCAGACCGCCGACCTGTCGGAGAGCTAGAGTAAGTCCTTTTTCTTCTTTGCGGGGGCGCACTGGCGCACCCGTGGGCTGTAGTCCCCGAGATTCGGGCCGACTGCTGAGCAGTTGGGCCGGATCTCCCCGGTGACCTTCTTTATTGATGACTTAATGCCTTCTTTCTTCCTTATATTTTAGGAGCCAACGCTGTTCTTCAACAGCAGCTGAGCGAAGCCAACTCCGTGTTGCGCGCCAAGGGGGAGGAGTGCAGCAAGCTCGCCACGGAGCGCGATCTGCTGGCCACTCAATTGGCAGAGCAGAGGGAGCTGCATGCGAAGATGCAGAAGGAGGCGGAAGAAGCGGAAACCGCCCTCTTGGCCGAGTTCGCGAGCGAGCGCTCCTCCTGGACTGACAAGGAGGCGCTGCTGGCCTCCGGCTTCCATGAGATTGAAGATATTGTTGATGGTGAGTTTCTTTTACTTTCTTTCTTCGAGCTGCCGATTGTAAATCGTGCCGACTCCTGATTTTTGACTTGTTTCTACATTTCTTCTGTCTTGGCAGACTTCTTCCCTGGGCACTCGCAGGCCTCCATCCAAGCCATCGAGGCTGACTGAGGGAGTCCTGGATTAGGGGGTGTTCGGGTAGCCGGACTATACCTTCAGCCGGACTCCTGGACTATGAAGATACAAGATTGAAGACTTCGTCCCGTGTCCAGATGGGACTTTCCTTGGCGTGGAAGGCAAGCTTGGCGATGCGGATATTCAAGATCTCCTACCATTGTAACCGACTTTATGTAACCCTAACCCTATCCGGTGTCTATATAAACTGGAGGGTTGTAGTCCGTAGGCAATCAACTCCATACACAACAATCATACCATAGGCGAGCTTCTAGGGTTTAGCCTCCTTGATCTTGTGGTAGATCTACTCTTGTACTACCCATATCATCAATATTAATCAAGCAGGAGTAGGGTATTACCTCCATCGAGAGGGCCTGAACCTGGGTAAAAAACATCTTGTCCCTTGTCTCCTGTTACCATTCGACCTTGACGCACAGTCCGGGACCCCCTACCCGAGATCCGCCGGTTTTGACACCGACATTGGTGCTTTCATTGAGAGTTCCTCTGTGTCATCGCCTTTAGGCCCGATGGCTCCTTTGATCATCAACGACGATACGGTCCGAGGTGAAACTTTTCTTCCCGGACAGATCTTCATCTTTGGCGGCTTCGCTCTGCGGGCCAATTCACCCGGCCACCTGGAGCAGATCGAAAGCTACGCCCCTGGCCATCAGGTCAGGTTTGGAAGCCTAAACTACACGGCTGACATCCACGGGGACTTGATCTTCGACGGATTCGAGCCACAGCCAAACGTGCCGCATTGTCTCGATGGGCATGATATAGCTCTACCACCGAACAACGCCTTGGAGGCCGCATACGCATCGGTTTCGACCATTGATTCGGAGCATACTGCGCCGATCGAGGATCAGCGGTTAGACGCTGCCTCAGGGGCTGCGATCTAGAGGCGATCGAGCCGAACTCCAGCCCCGCACTCCGCATGGCCCGTGACTCCGAGGATCCGGAGTCCTCCCCGGACTCTGAACCCCCCGCGCCCCTACCAATCGAATCCGATTGGGCGCCAATAATGGAGTTCACCACTGCAGACATCTTTCAGCATTCGCCTTTTGGCGACATCCTGAACTCTCTTAAGTCTCTCTCTTTATCAGGAGAGCCCTGGCCGGACTACGGTCAGCGAGGGTGGGATACGGACGATAAGGAAATTCAAAGCCCACCTACCACCCACTTTGTAGCCACTGTCGACGATCTAACCGACATGCTTGACTTCAGCTCCGAAGACATCGACAGCATGGACGACGATGTAGGAGACGAACAGGAACCAACACCTATAGGGCGCTGGAAGGCCACCTCATCATATGACATATATATGGTGGATACTCCAAAAGATGGAGATGGCGATGGAACAGTGGGGGATGACGCCCCCAAGAAACAGCCGAAGCGCCAGCGTCATCGGCGCCGCTCTAAATCCCGCCAAAGCAAAAACGGAGATTCCGGCACGGGAGATAATACTACCCCAGATAACACCGAAGAACACCCACCTCAGCAAGATTCGGCACAGGAAGATGGAGAAGCCAGCCCTCATGAGAGAGCGGCAGACCGAGAGGTCGAGGATGATAACTATACGCCTCCCTCCGAAGACGAGGCAAGCATCGATGACGACGAATTCGTCATACCATCAGACCCGGACGAACAAGAGCATTTTAAACGCAGGCTTTTAGCCACGGCAAGCAGCCTCAAGAAAAAGCAGCAACAGCTTAAAGCTGCCCAAGATTTGCTAGCTGACAGATGGACTGAAGTCCTTATGGCCGAAGAGTATGAACTCGAACGCCCCTCCAAGAGTTACCCGAAGCACAGGCCGCTACCCCGATCAGAGGAGGAAGCACCTACATCACCAGCGCATGACATGGCAGACTGGCCACCTTGCGGCCGCGACAGAGAGGCCCCTCGGCCCTCCACCCAAGCCATGTCCTGACGCCGCTCAACTAAGGCACGGGAAAATGCGCCCGACCTGCGAGACATACTGGAGGATAAGGCAAGACAAACAAGATCGATCTACGGATCGCGCAGGCGCCCTACGGCATGTGACAATGATCTTCACTCCGGATACAACAAATCCGGCCGGGCCGAACACAACAGACATAGCGCTTCTGAGCTACGTCGTGATATACCCCAGTACAGAGGCACCGCACACCCGCTATGCTTCACGAATGAAGTAATGGATCATAAAATCCCAGAGGGTTTCAAATCCGTAAACATCGAATCATACGATGGCACAACAAACCCGGCGGTATGGATCGAGGATTATCTCCTTCACATCCACATGGCACGCGGCGATGATCTACACGCCATCAAATACCTCCCGCTCAAACTTGAAGGACCGGCCCGACATTGGCTTAACAGCTTGCCAGCAGACTCAATTGGTTCTTGGGAGGACCGGGAAGCCGCATTCCTCGACAACTTCCAGGGCACTTACGTGCGACCGCCGGCTGCCGATGACTTAAGCCACATAATTCAGCAGCTAGAGGAATCGGCCAGACAATTCTGGACATGGTTCCTAACAAAGAAAAACCAAATAGTCGAGTGTCCGGACGCAGAGGCCCTAGCAGCCTTCAAGCATAACATCCGCGACGAGTGGCTTGCTCGGCACCTGGGACAGGAAAAGCCGAAATCCATGGCAGCCCTCACGACACTCATGAGCCGCTTTTGCGCGGGAGAAGACAGCTGGCTAGCTCACAGTAACAACTTATCAAAGAACCCTGGTAATTCGGATACCAAGGACAAAAGTGGCAGGACACGTCGGAATAAGCAAAAACGCCGCGTTAACAGCGACAGCAATGAAGACACGGCAGTCAATGCCGGATTCAAAGGCTATAAATCCGGTCAGTAGAAAAAGCCATTCAAAAACAATACTCAGGGCCCGTCCAGTTTGGACCGAATACTCGATCGCTTGTGCCAGATACATGGCACCCCCGAAAGGCCAGCCAATCACACTAACAGGGATTGTTGGGTGTTCAAGCAGGCAGGCAAGTTAAGGGCCGAAAACAGAGACAAGGGGTTGCACAGCAACAACAAGGAGCCCAAGCCGCCGAACAACAATGGACAGAAGGGCTTTCCCCCACAAGTGCGGACGGTGAACATGATATACGCAACCCACATTCCCAAGCGGGAGCGGAAGCGTGCGCTACGGGACGTATATGCGATAGAGCCAGTCGCCCCAAAGTTCAACCCGTGGTCCTCCTGCCTGATCACTTTTGATCAAAGGGACCATCCCACTAGCATCCGTCATGGCGGCTTCGCCGCATTGGTTCTCGACCCAATCATGGACGGATTTCATCTCACAAGAGTCCTCATGGATGGCGGCAGTAGCATGAACCTGCTTTATCAGGATACAGTGCGGAAAATGGGCATAGATCCCTCAAGGATTAAGCCCACAAGAACGACCTTTAAAGGCGTTATACCAGGTGTAGAAGCCAACTGTACAGGCTCAGTAACACTTGACGTGGTCTTCGGATCCCCGGACAATTTCCGAAGCGAAGAGTTAATCTTCGATATAGTCCCGTTTCGCAGTGGCTATCATGCCCTGCTCCGACGAACCGCATTTGCAAAGTTCAATGCGATGCCGCACTACGCATATCTCAAGCTCAAGATGCCAGGCACTCGAGGAGTAATTACGGTCAAGGGAAACACCGAACGCTCCCTCCGTACGGAGGAGCATACGGCGGCTCTCACAGCAGAGGTACGAAGTAACCTTCTCAGGCAATTCTCCAGTCCGGCCATTAAAAAGCCAGACACTGCCAAGCGCGCCCAGAGTAACCCACAGCAGGACCGCCTGGCACACTCTGAGCAAGCGTAGCAATGCGGCCCCAACACCAGCTATCGCTAGAGAGCGAAACCAGTACCTCACGTACATAACTACGCCCTTGAAATACAATGGGCACAGGGGAAGGAGCACAATAACGGCACGCCCAGAATACGGCTTAAAACGTACTAGGGGCTGCGGGATTCTCTTTTTAATTTTTTCTTACCTTCAGGACTCCATACTTCGGACGACTTGTTCGGCAATTCGACTGCCGCACAAACAATGCAAGATCCAGGGAGGCAGACAAGCCATGCCGCACTATGGAACTCCCAGGTGGTCTCTGTTACGAGCGGTATACCTGTTTTAAATACAATTCTGCGGCCTGCCCCCGGTCAGGACATACTGAATAGTCCAATATCTTTTGCTTACCGCACTATTTGTATCGTTCGGCTTTGATAAATAGCCTTTATATAAACAAAACATAGCTTTTGTCTATTTTCTGCATTACTCTCTTTTATATATTTTCATTAATGACATGTTGCACCCGTACACTGTGGTACGGCAAGTACGCCAGGGGCTTCAGTACCCTTTAATATGGTGTGAGAAGTCCGTACACTTTCACAAGTGCGGCACCCCGAACTTATAGCACTATATGCATCGGCTCCGAATCATGATTTGGGTCAATAGTTGGGTTTGCCCGGCTCCTATGTTTTGGTGCCTTATGTTCCGCTATATCGGCTAAGGTAGCACTAGGAGAACCACTGCGATTGTGCCCCGGTTGAGCTGGGTTAAGCACCTCAGTGGAGAAAGCTAAAACTGACTGTCATGATGAGGCGAGAGACCGGTCGCTGTTCGAGAGGTTTTTTTGAGTCCCTAAAGACTTATGCCGCTTCGAGCGAGGAGCCGGATTTGTCCGGCCAAGGCGTGGATAGCGCCCCGAACTCGGTCTTCCGAACTAGGGGCTTCGCCGAAATTTAAAATTATAAAGTTCTATGGCTAAGTGAGAGTGTTCAAGCATTATAGTCCGATTGCCTAGTTCGTTGTGCTGAGCGCCTCCCTCGAAGGACCCAACTATGGGAAAAGGAGTGCTCAGGTTTATCCCGAACACCCCAGCACTAGTGGCATGGGGGCAGAAGCCGACGACTGGCCATCTCTCAATTTTTTGATAAACGGCCGCACAGAAAATAATATTTTAAATTTAACAAGCATTTCTTAAGCGCCTATGAACAAGTTTTCAGCGCACAGGATAAAAACAAGCGAGTTTATTCAAAAATTACATCCTTGGTACATTCATCCGCCACAAGGCGGGCACCCGCAAGAACATCCTTGTAATAGTTCTCGGGCTTGCGATGCTCCTTCCCCGGTGGCGGCCCGTCCTGCACAAGCTTCTCATCGTCCAGCTTACCCCAGTGCACCTTTGCACGGGCAAGGGCCCAACGGGCACCTTCGATGCAGACGGAGCGCTTGATGACCTCGAGCCTTGGACAGACCTCCACCAACCGCCGCACCAGCCCGAAGTAGCTCCCAGGCAGGGCCTCTCCGGGCCACGGCCGAACTATGAAGCCCTTCCTGGCCTGTTCGGCCGCCTTGTGGAGCTCGACCAGCTATTTCAGCTGGTCGCTCAAGGGCACAGGGTGTCCGGCCTCAGCATACTGAGACCAGAACACCTTCTCCGTCGAGCTGCCCTCTTCAGCTCGGTAGAATGCGGCAGCGTCGGATACGCTGCGGGGAAGATCTGCGAATGCCCCCGGAGAACTCCGGATTCGGGTAAGTAACAAGTAGTTTACTTTTATATTTCTGCTTTGCATAAAGAATGCCTTACCCGCTGCTATCTTCTTAATCTCCTCCAACTCTTGGAGGGCCTTTTGGGCTTCGGCCTTGGCAGTCTCAAGGGCCGCCGTGAGCTCGGACGCTTGGGTCTTTGACTCAAGCTCCAAACTCTCATGTTTTTCATGAGAGCCTGAAGCTCTTGCTGCACCTCGCCGACCTGAGCCCCATATTTCTCTCGCTCGGTGCGCTCCGCGGCCATTTTCTTTTCGGCCTCGGACAACGCCTGCTTGAGGGTCGCCACCTCAGTCGTGGCCCCTATAATAAGCAGTGCAATCCTGTTATTTTTTGCAATCACGCCTCTCTATATGCACTTTTTCTGTAAGGTATTTCCTACCTTCTTTTTCCTCGAGCTGCCACTTGGCAAGGCCGAGCTCTTGCTCGGTCCGCTTGAGGTCCTGTTTCAGGACACCCACCTCCGCAGTCAGTGCGGCGGTGGATAGCAGCGAAGCCTGCACACGCATATTGACTCTTTATTGTTAGACTCCTGCGAAATTTACTAGATCCTCTATTCGGCTATTCTTTTCGAACGCCAAACAGAGCATCAGGGGCTACTGTCTATGCGGTTATATTTTTACATATTTTTACTTACCTCGAAGCCTGTAAGCAGGCTAGCGGAAGCTTCACTCAGTCCGCTCTTGGCGGACTGAACCTTCTGGATCACCATACTCATAATAGTATGGTGCTCCTCGTCGATGGAGGCGCCGTCAAGCACCTCGAGCAGATTGTCCGGCACCTCCGGTTGGACGGAGGCCGCCGGCTCAGAAGGCTTGCTCCTCTTGGAAGGAGTTCGCCTACCACGGTCCGGAACTATTGAAGATTCCGACGCGGTGTCCGGCACAAAGCCGGACTTGGAGCCCTGGGGGGTCTTGTCCCCTTTACTCCTGGGGTCCGGGAGGTCGCCCTGCGGCTCCTCCAGGACCACCTCCTCCTGCCCCGGAGCTCGTTGCGACGCCACTTCGGCATCATCCGCAGTGCGGGGGGAGACAGCGGGCAGAACTGAGTTCACGTCCGATGAATCCAGGGAGCCGCTCGACGACTCGTTGAGTTCGGCCCGGGGCGGGCTGCATAATTATGTTCGACATTAGGGAAAGCTGTGCAACAAAGGAACATCATGAGTTATTCTGATAACCGAACTTACGATTTCGCCGAACGCTTGGCCATGTTTGGCCACTCCTCTTTGCCCTCTTCGGTGTTGGGGGCGTAGTCCGGCGGAGGGGTCTTCCTTTTCCTAGACCCCTCGGCCTCCCCCGTTGGGGCGGCCTTCCTCTTCTCTCCTCCCCCATTGGGGGGAGAGGTTTCTTATTCCTCCTCCTTGTCTTCACGGGGGGAGTGCGTCTCGGACTCGTCGGACGACGAGTCCGACACCACCATATGCCGGGAACTCTTTCGAGTCCCCGTGGCCTTCTTCTTCTTGGCCTTCTTCTCCGGCACCACATAAGGTGCCGGAACCAGCAGCTTCGCTAGTAGAGCGGGGGCTGGGTCTTCGGGCAAGGGAGCCAGACAGTTAATCGATCTGGACTTCGCCTGCCAAGCCTGTCAAAGGTAAGGGAGCTTAGATCCCGCATAGAGTCAAACTATGAAAAAACTTAATATCATGTAAAAGGTGAAAATAGCTTACCTCGCTAGCGTGACATTGCGAGCTGTATCCGCGGTCCTCGGAAGCGGATGTGGGAGCCTCGGCGCCTTTGCTTAGCACCTTCCACACATCTACATACGTCGTGCCGAAGAGCCTGTTAAGGGTTTGGTGCTGCGCCGGGTTGAACTCCCATTTCGGATCGCGTGGCTCGGTGATGTAAAACCACCACGATTGCCACCCCTTCAGGGTCTCCATGAAGGAGCCCTCGAGCCATAGGACGTTGGCCATCTTGCCCGCCATGGCGCCTCCACATTCCGCCTGGCTGCCGTGCACCACCTTGGGCTTGACATTGAAGGTCTTGAGCCAGAGGCCGAAATGGGGCCGGATGCGGAGGAAGGCCTCGCACACGACGATGAACACCGAGATGTTAAGGACGAAGTTCGGGGCCAGATCGTGGAAATCCAGGCCATAGTAAAACATGAGCCCCCGGACAAATGGGTGGAGTGGAAAACCCAGTCCGCGGAGAAAGTGGGGAAGGAATACTACCCTCTCATGGGGCCTTGGGGTGGGGAGAAGCTGCCCCTCCTCGGGAAGCTGGTGCGCGATGTCTTTGGACAAGTATTTGGCCTTCCTTAGCTTTTTGACATGGCCCTCCGTGACGGAAGAGACCATCCACTTGCCTCCCGCTCCGGACATTGCTGGAGAAGGTTGAGGTGGGAAGTGCGGGCTTGGGTGCTGGAGCTCGAGTGCGCCGGAGATTGATAGGCAAAAGAGGAAGAAGGCATAGGTAAAAGGGTGGATCCTTATCCCCTTATATGGGCGGATGCGGTTGTGCGTCCCCACCAGCCTAGTAAAACTCGCTTGCCTCCCAAGCGCCGTGATAAATGGCGCGGTTGGGTTACCCACGTCCGTATTGATGGGAATCCCGTAAAGGGGGTACATGATCTCTACTTTGACAAGACGTGCCAATGAAACCGCCTAGCAAAACATGATGAGGTGGAAAAGTAAAAACGCTTCGAGTAAAGGACTTGGCCGTAGTGTGATGACGCACTGCGGAATACGTCGGCAGATTTGATTTGTGTCAATATTATTCTCTCTATGGCAATATGTGTAAACTTATTTTGCAGAGCCAGACACTACTCTTGGTGTTTACAATCTTCTACGAAGGACTTGGAGGAGGAACCCGCCTTGCAATGCCGAAGACAATTTGCGCGCCGGACTCGTCGTCATTGAAGCCTGGTTCAGGGGCTACTGAGGGAGTCCTGGATTAGGGGGTGTTCGGGTAGCCGGACTATACCTTCAGTCGGACTCCTGGACTATGAAGATACAAGATTGAAGACTTCGTCCCGTGTCCGGATGGGACTTTCCTTGGCGTGGAAGGCAAGCTTGGCGATGCGGATATTCAAGATCTTCTACCATTCTAACCGACTTTATGTAACCCTAACCCTATCCGGTGTCTATATAAACCGGAGGGTTGTAGTCCGTAGGCAATCAACTCCATACACAACAATCATACCATAGGCTAGCTTCTAGGGTTTAGCCTCCTTGATCTCGTGGTAGATCTACTCTTGTACTACCCATATCATCAATATTAATCAAGCAGGAGTAGGGTATTACCTCCATCGAGAGGGCCCGAACCTGGGTAAAAAACATCTTGTCCCTTGTCTCCTGTTACCATCCGGCCTTGACGCACAGTTTGGGACCCCCTACCCGAGATCCGCCGGTTTTGACACCGACACTGACCGTGAAGGTCGGAGGGCAGAAGGTGCAGAGATCGCCGCTGACGCCCCCCGAACCCTTGATGAGCACATCCCGAGCATCGAGGCTCTCCTTCAGCCGGCTCACCGGATGCTGCGCCGGCTTCAACGTGTTGGTGCCCAGGCGATTGCCGCCCTTTGGCCGGACATGCAGGCCCCGCGCACCCCCAGTCGGACTGTCGACTGGCTGGAGGTCGCGGCTGGTCGTCTTGAGGCCTGTAAGGGCTCCTCGGCCCGAGCTGGAGCGCACCGGGCCTTGGAGTTCGTCAAGGCGTGGTATCCGGGGCTGGACTTAGGCCGGCTGGCCACACTCCGGTCGGAGGCCCAGCCGGAGCTGGCAGCCGCGGAAGACGCCCTCGTCAAGCGTGCTGCGGCGATCGCTGAGTACACCGACACCAGTATCTTCATCCCCGAGCGGTCTGAAGACGGCAAGGAGGTACCGTCGGAGTGGTTTGGGATGAACCCAGACTACGGCGAGGAATCGGCGGAGGTGATCGGCTCCAGCGCCGAGGAGGAAGGCGAGGCGGAGGACGGAGGCGAGGCGGAAGAACCAGAAGACGGAGCAAACGGCCAGCCTCAGCTCGACCGCGCCTCCAGCAATGAGCCGCGTGCGACCGAGCCGCCTGCTACCGGAGGTGATCAAGCCGAGACTGCCCGGCCGGCCGCCCCAACGCCTGATGCTGCCGCCTCCTCCGACCCTCCGAATCCGTCTGCCGCTTCCTAAGCTGCCGCCTTATCTTTATTTTATCTGCTTTAGTAGTCTTGAAGAACTTGTTAATTTGCACAATTCCACCCGCGGGGTGTATTTTGAACTTCTGCTTGAAGATTCGGCCAAGGGCCTATGCTATGTAAATATTTATCCGAATTCTATCTTTTCTTGCTCATTGCTCTTTTGGCCTTTTCCTTTGCCGCTTTCCCTTAGTTGCCTGTCTTGCCAGTCGGACAGCCGCTCTGCGGACTACCATTGGATCAAATGCTTGGCTACTTTAGGAAGGAAAGTAGTTAGCCGTTTTAAGAGTTTTTGAGCAAGTTGAACAGAAGGCGGTGAGCCGACTGCTTAATAGTCGGTTTGTGAAAAAAGGCTGGAAGCCGTCTTAAGCTATGTTTTATGCTTTGAGTCCTTAGCCATTTTTCATGCGAACGCCCATTCTTCCTTACTCCTACCCACCGTACAGTCACTCTGCAAGCTGCGGCTTCTGACAGGAGATGGCTTAGGTGCCACGCACTACTTGTCCGGCTGCAGGAAGCATTTCATAGTGCAAGGCGGCAAGTCCCCGGGCTGACCTGTCGAGCCCGGTGCCAAGCGGTATAACAAAGAGTAATATACTCGTAGGCATAACTTTTATCATACAGACAAAAGAGGGCAGTCCCCGGGATCGTCTCGGGGGCCCCGAAGTCTTGGTACTTTAATACAAAAGGTAGCGTGGTACATACTGCATCAACTGTAAAATCTTCGGAGGAGATTTGCATTCCATGGCCGCTCCGTCTCTTTGCCGGAGTCGTCCCTCTTGCGTGCTCGGGGCTTCTGAGCGTCAATCAGGTACTAGGAGTCGTTGCCCAGCACTTTGCTGATGATGAAAGGGCCTTCCCAAGGCGCCGACAGCTTGTGCTGGTCGGCTGTTCGCTGGATCAGCCGAAGCACAAGGTCGCCTTCTTGGAAAGATCTTGGCTTGACCTTCCTGTTGTAGTATCGGCGTAGGCTCTGCTGGTAGATGCTGGACCGGCTGAGTGCCAACAGCCGGCCCTCTTCCAGCAGATCGACGTCGTCTTGACGTGCTTCTTTTGCTTCCTCCTTGGTGTACATGGTGACTCGCGGGGAGTCGAACTCTATGTCCGTTGGGATGATGGCTTCGGCGCCGTAGACAAGGAAGAAAGTTGTGAAGCCGGTTGACTTGTTTGGGGTCGCGCACAGACTCCAGAGGATGGCTGGCAACTCATTGAGCCAGCAACCAGCCGAGCGCTCCAGAGGCTCGACCAGCCGGGGCTTGATGCCGGACAGGATGAGGCCGTTTGCTCGCTCCACCTGGCTGTTTGACTATGGATGGGCGACGAACGCTAGGTCCAGTCGGATGCCCTATGTTGCGCAAAAACGGGCCAAGGCGCCTTTGGCAAAATTTGTGCCGTTGTAGGTGATGATGCTGTGTGGTATGCCGTATCGAATTGTGATATCGGAGATGAAAGTCACGGCAGTCGGACTGTTCAGTTTCTTGATTGGCTTCGCTTCTATCCACTTGGTGAACTTGTCCACTGCGACAAGTAAGTGAGTTAAGCCACCTCGTGCTGTCTTGAATGGTCCCACCATGTCTAGACCCCAAATTGCGAAAGGCCAGGCAATGGGGATGGTCTTGAGTGCAGAAGCCGGCTGGTGCGGCTTGGAGCTGAACTTCTGGCACGCTTTGCATTTTTGGACCAATTCCTTGGCCTCTTCTAAGGCAGTCGGTCAGAAGAAACCGTGTCGAAACGCTTTTGCGACAAGTGCTCTTGAAGCCGCATGGAGGCCGCACTCGCCGTGATAGATGTCTTTGAGAATTGCTTGTCCTTGCTCTGGCTCTACGCAGCGCTGGTAGACACGAGTGACGCTGCGCCTGACCAGCTCTCTGTTGACTATGGTGTAGGCTGCCGCTCGGCGTTGTACTTGCCGAGCTGAGGTCTCATCAGTCGGCAGCTCTTTACTCACTAGGAATTTGAGGATGGGCTGGGCCCATGAGGGTGCTGCTATTTCTTCGACTGCCAGAATTGCGACTTGGACGAGGGCGGTTGGGCTGGGAGGCGGCGGGTTGGAGTCAACAACCGCTTGCTGGGTTAATGAAGTCCCCGGGCCGACTGGCGCGACTCTTGGGCCGAGTTCTGGAGTCTTCGAGGCCACCGCTGAAGTCCCCGGGCCAGCCTTGACTATGGTGACTTTGGAGCCATCTGCCAAAATCCCCGTACCGTCTGCTGGGGCTCCGGAGTCAGATCCGACTTCTTCGGGAGGAGCCGGCACGAAGATGGAGTCTGATTCTAGTGAAGGCTTGACAGACGGCTTGGGAGGCGTTGAAGGGCGACGCCGGATGGTATTGCTTGGCGGGTAGAGCCAATTCGTGCCAAGGTGTCTGCTTGGTCGTTGTCGTTTCTTGGCACATGGAGGAACTCACATCCCTCGAAATACCCACTGAGTTGCTGCACGAGGAAACGGTAACTCGCCATGTTTGCATCTTTGGCGTCCCAATCGCCAGATGACTGTTGGACCACTAAGTCCGAGTCGCCATAACACAGGATCCGGCGAATGCCAAGTTCTTTGGCAAGCCGGAGCCCGTGAATGAGCGCCTCGTACTCGGCGGCGTTGTTGGAGGCGGCAAAATGGATTTTCAGTGCGTATTTGAGCTTGTCGCCTTTAGGAGAGGTGAGGACGACGCCGGCTCCCAAGCCGGTGCGCATCTTGGAGCCGTCGAAATGCATCCGCCAATGGGTGGAGTCGGGCACTGGAGGTAGGTACTGGGTCTCGGCCCAGTCGACGAGGAAGTCGGCCAGCGCTTGTGACTTGATGGCGGTGCGGGGCTGGTAGTGCATGGTGTAGGGAGCCAGCTCTATGGCCCACTTGGCCACTCGGCCAGAAGCGTCTCGGCTTCCGATGATCTCGGCAAGTGAGGCCGTGTAGACCACGGTGACTGGATGCTCTTGAAAGTAAGGCTTCAATTTCTTGGCGGTAAAGTGCACGCCATAGCACATCTTCTGGTAGTGGGGGTAGTTTTGCTTGGTGGCCGACAGCACTTCGGTCAGGTAATATACCGGTCTCTGGATAGGTAGTGCCTTGCCTTCCTCCTTGCGTTCTACTACAATGACCGTGCTGACTACCCGGCTGGTGGTGGCGATGTACAGGAGCGTAGGTTCCTTAGGAGTCGGAGCCGCCAGAACGGGTGGAGTAGTCAGCATCTTTTTCAACTAGAGAAAAGCTTCGTCCGCCTTGTGGTTCCACTCGAAAAAAGTGGTCTTCTTCATGAGCTGGTATAAGGGGAGAGCTTTCTCGCCCAGCCGACTGATGAATCGACTGATGGACGCCAAACAGCCAGTGAACTTTTGCACGTCCAACAGTCGGCTGGGTACCTCCATCCTCTCAATGGCCTTGATCTTTACAGGGTTGCACTGTATGCCGCGTTCAGAGACCAGGAAGCCAAGGAGTTGGCCGACTGGTACTCCAAAGACGCACGTCTCGGGGTTGAGCTTGATCTAGAATCGGTGCAGGTTCTCAAAGGTCTCCTTGAGGTCTTCCAGCAGTGTTCCATGCTTTTCCGTCATCACCACCACATCGTCCACATAGACGTGGGCGTTTCTCCCGAGTTGCTTGAGGAGGCACTTCTACATGCAATGCTGAAAGGTGGCGCCAGCATTCCTCAAGCCGAACGTCATGGTGAGGTAGCAGAAGGCTCCAAACGGCATGATGAAGGCGGTCTTCAGTCTATCAGCCGGGTTCAGCTTGATCTGGTGATATCCTGAATATGCATCCAAAAAACTCAACAGCTCGCATCCAGCGGTGGAGTCTACCACTTGATCAATTCTTGGTAGGGCAAACGGGTCCTTGGGGCAGGCTTTGTTGAGGCTCGTGTAGTCAATACACATTCGCCACTGCTTGTTCTTCTTCAGTACTAGGACCGGATTTGCTAGCCACTCTGGAAAGAATACTTCCATAATGAAGCCGGCTGCCAGGAGTCGGGCTATCTCTTCTCCGACAACTCTTCTCTTCTCTTCTAATAGGCGGCGCAGGGGCTGCCTAACCGGCTTTGCATCAGATCGGACATGTAGCTTGTGCTCGGCGAATTCCATCGGTACACCTGGCATGTCTTTGGGGGACCATGCGAAGATGTCCTGATTCTCACGGAGGAAATCGACGAGCTCGCCTTCCTATTTGCTGTCGAGGTTTGCGCCTACGACAGCATACCTCTCTGGGTGCTCTGGATCCAAGGGTATCTTCTTTGTCTCCTTGGCCGGCTTGAACGAGCCCTCAGGCTCCGACTCCTTTGGGTTGGGCGACATCTATGGCTACTTGCCGGCCATCGCCACAACCTGCTCAAGGAGCCGTTTCTCGGCCGCGATCACCAGGGACTCGGCTAGCCGACTGCTCTTAGTCGCACAGGTAGATGACTTCCGATAGTCGCTGACTACAGTCAGAATTCCCCTGGAACTAGGCATCTTCATTTTGAGGTAGGCGTAGTGGGGGGTCGCCATGAACTTGGCCAAGGCGGGTCGGCCAAGTAGTGCATGGTATTGGCTCTCAAGGTGCACCACCTCAAACCAAACCGACTCTCGGCGGAAGTGATCTTTGTCTCCAAAGAGGACGTCCATCAGGATCTTGCCGATTGGTGAGCAGGAAAGCCCGGGAATAATGCCGTGGAACACAGTCCGGCTGCTCCGAAGCTGTCTTTGCTTGATTCCTAACTTCTCCATGGTGTCCTTGTACAAGATGTTGATGCTGCTGCCTCCGTCTATCAGAACTCGTGAGAAACGAGCAGCTCGTCTATCCGTGGCAAAGGTGGCATCTAAGACCAAAGCATAAGACCCTGGACTCGGCATCACCTCTGGGTGATCAGCTCTGCTCCAGCTGATAGGCTTCTTGGACCAGTGCATGAACTCTGGTGTCTCTGATGCTACGGCATTCGCTTCTTTTCGCTGCAGCCGCCTGCTGTGTCGATCATCAGCCATACTGGTAAACACCACATAGGCTCCGTGTTCTTCAGGG
This sequence comes from Triticum aestivum, assembly GCF_018294505.1. Lineage (NCBI taxonomy): Eukaryota > Viridiplantae > Streptophyta > Magnoliopsida > Poales > Poaceae > Triticum > Triticum aestivum. The sequence goes on along the minus strand of NC_057803.1, from coordinate 497,515,618 downwards.
TATTCGTCTTGTACTACGCCGACTGGCCTGACAGCCGGCTGCTGGGGCGGAGGTGGAGGCAGCTGCCCAGCAGGCGGGGGAGGTAGGAGGCCGTCTCCCTTGGCGATCCTGGTGAGCCAGTGGCACTTCCGGGTGGTGTGATTTGACAGCTTCGTGCCACTATGGAACTTGCAAGGTCCATCCAGAGTCTGCTCGTAGGAGAAGGCCGGCAACCAGTTGGGCTTGCCGCCTTTCTGTCGCTTGGGTGGAGGCTGCCCATCCGGCTGCTGGTCTTCAACTGTCGCGACCTGCCGGCTGCTGGAAGCCGGCTGCGAGGCCTTGCGCTTGTGGTCACTCTGCTTCTACCGTCGACTGGCGTCTCCTACCGGAGTTCTTGGAGCCTGAGGGGCCACTTTGCCAGTTGTGCTGACTTAAATCTCCGCCTTCATGGAGGAGTCGGCCGTGGCGTACTTGTCTTCTATGGTCAGCAGCTCGTCGAGGGTTTCGGGCTCGTCGCAGAGGAGCTTGTGCTTGAGGAGGGTGCCTTCCCTGCACCCGGCTATGAAGTACTCGATTGCCTGCACCTCGTGCGCGCCCTCACAGGAGTTCCGAAGCTCGGCCCAACGCGTGAGGTAATCGCGAGTTGACTCGTCGGGACCTTGCACGCATAAGGAGAGCTGGCGAGGCTTGGGAGGACACTTGTACGTGCTGGTGAAGTTGCGGATGAATGCTTCGGTGAAGTCGACCCAGCTGTTGATGCTGCGGGGCTTCAGGCTGTTTAGCCATGTCCGGGCCGTGCCCTGGAGCATGAGCGGAACGTACTTTACGGCGACACGCTTGTTGCCGTTCGCTATGCTAACAGCCGTGGAGTAGTCGACTAGCCAGTCTTCCGGCTTCACGGAGCCGGTATACTTGGGCGTGTCTCTTGGGAGCGTGAACCCTCTGGGAAAGGGCTCGTCTCGAATGCGGGGCCCAAAACAAGGCGGGCCCAACTCGTCTTCTTCTTCCAGTGCCAGGGATCAGTGAAGTCGGTCGATCCGGTGGCGGGCGTCGTTTTCTTCGACTCCCTCTCGGCGGCCAAGGCGGTCGCCGAGAGTCGGATGGTCAACAGGCGGCGGGGAGACTCGCCTCTCCTTGCGAGGAGGAGGAGGCGGACAGTCGTCCCGTCGTTCCACTGCTCTCGGGCGGCCGTCTCGGTCGCGCTCTATGGTAATGTGAGTCCGACTGTGGCTGTCAGCCGGATCCTTGCCTCTTCTTCCTCGGGCACCGCTAGTCGGCGTCCAAGCCGTCGCGCCTTGATCTCGGCGAAGGTCGTCATTTTGCCGCTGCGGCGCCTCCGTGCGGCAGCCGGCCTCGTTCTGCGCGGCAGCCGCGTCGAGGAGCCGCTGGACTCGCTCCATCATCAGGCGGCGCTCTTCGCCCTCGAAATTGTTCAGCTCGTCCGCTGCCGCCTGGGCGGCTCGAATGTTCTCCGCAGGCATAGCGTACACAGGGCGTCTCACCCCGAACAGGTCGGCGATGGCTACGCCGCACTGCTGGACCTCGCCGAGGCGGCTAGGCCCAGCTGGGGTTGGCGAGCTGCCAACAGCGCAATCCATCTCCCGCTGGTAGGCTTCTGACAAGCGTCTCATGCTACACAGCTTCTTTGCGCCTTCGACGAGCTGAAGGTGGCGCGCCTCCAACGTCTCCGCATCAGCGTCTTCCGGAATGGGCGCAGTCAGGTCTTGCAGCGCTGCGCAAGTGGGTCATGCGCTCCTCCGCCGAGAGGCTCGTCATGGCTAATGACAAGTACCTCAATGACGATGCTTCCATTGCTCTCCGCGCGAGGGAGAGGTTCGTCATAGACCACCACATTAGTGGCGAATGCGTCGAGCGACACGGTGTCGGAGTCGACCAGCATCAGGTCGGTGGAGCCTACAGACTCCAAGTCCACGGCAGGCTCGCCGGAGACGTGGAGTTGGTCGAGGAGGCCCGCGAGGAGGCTCTCAGGGCCGCCCGTGCCTGCATCGGATGCAGGTTCGTCGGAGATGCGAACCTCGCCGACAAGTTCGGCGAGGTGGCTAGCGGCGCAGGCGATCTCAACTCCGTTCAGCGCGTCGGCGCAAACTCCGTCTGGCGTGCCTGGCTGGCTGCGCTTGCCAGGGAGGAAAAGGGTTCCCGTCCATAACAGGTCTCCAGACGACGGTGCACCAGGCCCCATGCTGGGCGCCAAATGTCGGGGGTTGGGTCCGACATTTGCCAAAGGATGGCTAATCATGGTGGGGGCGAGTAGAACGTCGCCGGTGCCTGGAAACGGGATGAGGTGTAGACATGCACGCCGGCGAATCTTACACAGCTTCAGGGCTCTCTAGGGAGATAATACCCCTACTGCTGCTCTGCGGGGTCTCCGCATGATCACTATGGCAAAGTGTTTACACAATTACTCCTAGAGCTGTTTCCTGGAGGTAGGAGAGGGAAAGGCTAGCTCTCTCCCTCCTATATGATCTGGTCTAGTGCTAATGGATGCCCACCCTTTGTATGGGTGTCCTGGGGGGTTTATATAGGCCTACCCCCAGGGGTACAATGGTAATCCGGCTGGACGCGGGCCCAGCCGTCAATGCCTCTCGCCTCTGTCTTCTCCGCCGACTGCTGGGGCCCACCGACTGGCCAGGTACGGAGCCGACAGGCCGCGTCTGCCGCGGGCGGGTCTTGCCGACTGCTGATTACTGTAGCCGTGCTTATGATGACGCGGGCTTGATCATGGAGTCGTGGCTACAGCCCCGCCGCCTGGTGGGCGATCACTATTGCCACTCTCCATCACATCTGATTAATGGCGTGAGGGCCCCAGGGGAAGGGTCTGGCCGACTCCGGGGGCCGACTGGTGGCGCACTCGCCGTCTCCTAGGGTCCCACTGACTGGTGGGACCCGCCACCCCAGGGCCGTACAGAAAAGCCGTCGTGGGCCCAGGATTCGGTCCTGCGGTGCTGATGTCAGGGCCGGCACGACAACAGTGCCACGCCACACGGAGATCTCCCCGGGTACGGCGTGCTGTGGCCATGCCTGCCCTTGGTAAGGGGCGGGGCGGGCTTTACTGTAGCCACTCCCCGGTCCTGCCCCTCCCGATGAGGATATGGGGTTCGTTGGAGTCGCGGGCCGACTCCCCAAAGCCGTCTTCTCTGGAAGTCGCCAGTCAGGAGTCGGCTTATCCTGAAGTCGTCCCCAAGACTCGGCCGCGAGTGGGCAGTCGGTCGCCTAGCCACCGACTTCTCAGAAGGTGGCTCTGCGTCCTGGGATCTTGAGGGGCGCAGCCTGCCCCGATGTCTTGAAAGGTTCTGGGCCTCAGGTTGGCCTACCCGTGGCCCATTACTCCGACAGACATCGAGTGTGTGTGGGGGGAGAGGGGTGTGAGAGCAAGAGAAAGAGAGATCTAGCGTCGAAGAGAGAGAGAGAGAGAGAGAGAGAGAGAGAGAGAGGAAGAGAGGGGGCAAGAGGGGTCGTTTGTGTCCATAAATGGCGTATAGATAGGGAGACAATGTTGATGTTGTCTGAAATTGGCCTATGAACGGAGACGCAAGGGAAGCGAGTCATCATGTGTGTGATAGTGACTTCATGAGAGAGCTAGAATAGATGGTGTAGAGAACAATGTGCGAAATCGAGAACGATTATACATTAGGGACCTATGCAAATAGTCACGACATATATGTATACATGGAAGGAGCTGGGGCGGGTCCGCATGTGGGAGAGATAGAAAGAGGAGAGTGGTGCACAAGGAGACAAAGTGTGCTTGTTTGCAGTGGGTGTGGTGTATGAGGTGAGTGCGCGAGAACCAGATAACTAGGGAGATAGACGTTTGGGGGCGACGTTTTGTGTGTATGGGAAATATACACTCTACATAGTGTGTGTGCTTGGGTAAGAGAGATAGGGGGAGACCTACAGAGTGAGGGAAGAGATGTGTGCATGCCCGAGAGACAAAGTGATATAGACCTATGTTGGGGTCCGGACTTTACAAGAGAGAGGGGTGTTAATGTGCTCATGTGTTCGTGTTTGGGGGAGAGAACGACTTCTCTCTCTGTGTGTGTGTGTGGTGGGGGGGGGTTGACTTCAGATAAAGAGTGAGGTGTCTATATTTGAGGGACTTTAGCGTAATTGAGAGATTGTGCACTCATGGTTGATCAATTTGTTTCACAGTTTGTACTATGAGATAATGATACTTTTGAACATGCGTGGATGTACCAGAATTACAACCTAAGATTGGAATTTTGGAATTCGACTCCATCATTAGCTTTTGTAATTCATTTAAACAGAGGTACATTTTTTAAGCCGGGATTTCGTGATTTCAAATTCATATATCAAACCTACAGATATACACATACGGGCATGTTCAAACTTTATAATCATCCACTTTATTCATACACATACACATTTTTGCTTTTGTCATCATATTTAGGATAAACACATTTGGAATTTCATTTGAATTGGACCGTATGATGGTATTTGCTTGTAGTAGCTCAATGATCCATATTTGAATTGAATGGATAATCTAAGTTTCGAGTTGGAGACAATGATTTTCAGAACTTGCACATTTTTTTGCGTGCAAAACAAACAAATTGTCGGCCCTGATATCATAGTCGGCCGTACGAGAGCAGAATACTTATAATTTTAGGTGCCAAAAGCTTTCAAACTTCCCGCTCACATCGAAATATCACGCACCCGAAAGTTTAGCCCTGCGATATTCCTGTTTTACCCCTGCCACATGAACAGAAAAGGGCTGCTTTGGTAACTCCATTGTTTCCCCTCTTTGCCCCCAACATTCTTCCCCAGAGCCCCTCCCCTTCCCCTCCCCGACCCCCAACCACGGCAAGCCGCCCAATCTAGTCCTCCGCCACAGCGGTGGACCTCACACCCCGCCGGATCTACCTTCCACACCTTGGAACCCCCAACTGCCAACTCACCACTTCACCGGAGCCGCTTCAGCGACTGGCTTGTCCATCGCTCCAGATCTCCTTGACCGCCATCATGGTCCACTGCATCGGATCTGCTGGCGCCCTCGTCCACCACAGCGTAGGCCCTTCACTGAATCCCTCGCCCGCCCCTTCGCTGGCCCTTCTGTCGGGGAAACTGATCCTCGAATACCTATGGGGCCGGCGGACCGGGCCCCTTTCGGTTCGGCGGGGGTCGGAGATCGCACGAAGAGCAGATCGAGGCGAAGCACACGAGCAGTTTACCCAGCTTCGGAGCTCTCCGGGGAGATAACACTCCTACTGCTGCTTGTCTGGTTCTATTATCTTCTTGCTCTAGAGAGAGAGCTAAGTGTTTTCTGGCTCACGAATAATCGAACCGAACCCCCTCTACGTTGCGCATGGGCCTCCTTTTATACGCTAAAGGGGTCACCGACAGGTGGCAACGCAGAGAAGGGTACAAATGTAAAAAATGGGGTGGTTGGTACAGTTACTTGTACAGTGCACCCTACCTAACCCTGACGGCAGGGGACAAGGGCATTAAAGGCCCGTCTGAGTCGCCCAAACAATGCAGAAAAGGACCATTAGGGGCGCCACCGTTCGCCACGATGGCGATCTTGTCAGCTTCGCATGCCACTGCGCACCGCTGGCTGCACAGCCTCCTGCCACGCGCGCCTGGAGATGCCCCCAGAGCGACACGTTGGTGGATGCGCTGGAGCGTGGGCACAAAGTGGCCGCCTGCCGCGGCAAGCGCCTTGCCGCTGTTGTTATCTTGTCGGGTCCGGAAGCTTGTCGCTCACCGGGCCTCGAGGTACCTTGGTTGGTCTTCCCGACAAGCTCCTCTTGTCGGGGCCTTGTTGCCTTGCCGGAGCGTGAGGCGCGTCGCTGCAAGTTCCTTGGAGTGTCCTGGTTGGCCTTCCCGGCAAGCTCCTCTTGCCGGGGCCTTATCTCCTGAGCTTAAATACTTTGTTCTTGAATGGATCCAAGGGAACCTTGGAGGATCTTGGCGTTCGCCCGGCAAGCCTTGCCGCGGGGTGCCGCAACTTCCCGTGCACAAGTTCGGGGTACTAGGGTACCCCTATTCTAGTACACCGACAGGAGCCCCCGGGCCTGGGCCAGACACGGTGCCGAGTGCTGTTGGGCCAGGCTCAAGACAGGGCACGGGCACACTCGGACTGGGCCACATCGAATCTCGCTCCGTATCCACCACGCTCTCCCATAACGGCACGCGTTGAATGCGGCATCGTGGGAGAGATCGTGGGTGGTTGTTTATTCGGAAGGGCGAAACGTCCGCCCCGTCCCTCTTTATAAGCAGAGGAAACAGGGGCAGTTCGTTCCCCCTCGCTGGTTGCTGCTACTTCATCTTCACGAACCTCCGCCGCTCCCCCCTTCTTCTCGAAGCCGAGAGAGCAGCGCTCCGCCCCCCATTGCCACCAGCATCACCACGCCATCGACCTCCCTCACCACCTCTGCCATGGCCCCGAAAGCCGACAAGGGAAAGGGCGTGAAGTCGGCCGAGGCGCAGCGGCTCGCGGCGCTGCGGAAGGAGCGGGCGATCTTCTCCCCTCAGCTCGGCGTGCAGGAGCTGAGGGAGTACTTCTACCTCTTTTGGGCGACGAAGACGCGTGCGCATCCGCGCACGAGGGTACTCCCGGCCGCTGCTTCGGAGCTGGCTCCAAACGGGTACCCATTCTTCGCGCTATTCTTCTATTGCGGGCTCTGCCCACCCTTCTCGGAGTTCTTCTGCGATATCATGAACACATACGGCTTCCGCCTCCTTGACTTCACCCCCAACGCTGTTCTGACCATGGCAGTTTTCGCACATTTGTGCGAAAACTTTGTCGGAGTCCACCTCAGTGTTGCCCTTTTCCGCCACTACTTCATACCTTGGGTAGAGAGAGGAGAGCCGCTTGCCGGAGGGATTGCCTGGATCTCGAGAGTCGGCATGAAGGAGGCGTACTTGGAGGGTGAGCTCCGCAGCAAGTGGGATGAGTGGAGAGCGGAGTGGTGCTGGATTGTCGAGGAGAATCCGCAGCCCTTCACCGCCGTGCGCCAAACTCCAATAGTGCGCGGCAATGACTGGAGCAACGTGGCCCCAGAAGACGAGAGGCTGAAGATCGCCATTACTAGGATCCTTCGCCTCAGGCTTGCCGGGCTCACTGTAGGTGTTGTAGGCGCAGATTTCCTCCGCCGCTGCATCGCCCCCCTGCAGGAGAGGGGGAGGCCCGCCTGGGAATTCAAGAACTCGGCGGACACCATGAGGCTGCGGCCGGGCCTCAACTACAACTTCACCGTCTTGGAGCTGGATGCAATGCTCCTGGAGTTGTTCAAACGCGACCCCCAGCACCCATTCACGCTGCCGAGGGGCGTTGTCCCATTATGCAACAATTCTTCGCCTGACCGGATCCGCGCCATGATGCCGTTGTGTGATTCACACGGAATCGTTCCAAGTTGGCAAGAGCCTGCGGATGACGTCGTGCAAGCGTTCTTCGACAAGTTGGAAGAGGTGCCGGTCCACGCTGACGAGCAGAAGAGCCTCACCCGTGACACCACCGACGAGGAGCTGCAGCGCATCGCCACTAGGGCGGAAGAGGTTGCGGCCGCAGCTGCCGCGGGCGTGTTTGGGTTCACTGTGGAGGAGGCGGAGGCTGCAGAGGCGGCAAACATTGCCGAGCGCGCGGAGTTCATTGGCGAGGAGGAGCCTGCCGGTTCCGAAGCCGAGCCGAGCGAGGCCGGCGAGGAGGAGCCCGAGCCTTCAGAAAACTTGCCGCAGGCGAATCCCCCGGCCCCGCCAAGAAGGCGCCTTCACAGGGCCGGGGACGTAGCGGGGCGGCAGCCGGGTCAACAGCCGCCGAGCCGTGCGACGCGCTCTACTGCGGCAAGCAATGTTGCCGCGGGAGCGCCTCACGCAACAGCGGCAACTGGAGCGGGATCTTCCCGGGCCACCGCCACCGCCCCCGCCAAGCGGGCAAGGGATCCTACTCCTCCGCCTCGCCGCACCGGAGGAGGGCCGGACTTCGATCTTTCCGCGCTCAACTCCGACGAGGAGGAAGAAGAGTAAGTTTCTTCGGTGCTCTTGTAGTTCTTCAATCTTGCTGTTTATATCTTGTATCTGACTTGCTCCAATCTGGACTCCTTTCTTTTCAGGACGCTGGCCCAGAAAGCGGCGAAGAGGGCCAAGGCCGCGGTAATTGTCATCGAGGATGACCCCACCGTGTCAGCAGGAGGTGGGTCCGAGACCACCTTGACGGACCCGGCAATCACTCCTCAAAGCAGCCCCCAGCGCAGCCCCCAGCGTAAGTTCATAGTTTAGCCTTCTGCTGCCGAGCGCGCTTGAGTGCTTTTTCCTTTGTTGATATCTTGCTTGTTGATTTGTGTAGGAGCAGAGCAGCCACATCAGGAGCGCCAGGAAGCTGGTCCCGAAGTGCCATCTGCTTCGACTACGCCGTCAAGGGAGGGGTTCCCGGTAAGGGAGCGCTCTCCGGCAAGGGAGAACTGTCCGGCAAGGGACAACACCGTCGATCCTGCGGCGACCGAGACTGCAACTTCAGATCTTGGCGCAGGTAATTCACTTGTCCAAAAACATTCCCTTGGGTTCTTCTTCTTCTGATTTTCTTCTCTTGGATTTTTGATTGATTTTTCTCCCTTCTTCATTCTTTAGACCCCTCTGCTACTGAGCCAATGGAGACAGAGGGCGCCGGCGAGGAAGGGGCCGGTGCTGATGAGACCGCCGACGAGGAGGCCGCCAGGGCTGCCGCTGCAGAAGCCGGCAAGGGGTCGGGCGATCGCACTGATGACCTTGAGGCCGCAGGAGCGCCAGGCGCTGCGCCGACCGCCGATCCCTCTGCCGCTTCTGCGGAGCCGGGCTCCGAGGGGCCCCAGCCCGGCGCCTACTTGAAGGCCGGCGACAATATCTTCATCAAGCTACCCTAGGCGTCGAGCTCCAGGGCGCCGGTCGAGGGGGAAACTTTCGACGGGGAGGTGCTCGCCTCTGTTGGACTGTCGTTGGTCGACGCGCCCAGCAGCAGCAGCGGCGAGCCTGAGGAGGAGCAGCTGCTGCGGAAGCTGCTGTCACTCTACCGCGCCCGGCAAGCCAAGCTGGATTCCCGGGAAGCGCTTGTCGCGAAGGCGGGAGTTGACATGGAGAAGCGTGCGGAGGAGCTCCGGGGCCACAATCAAGAAGCTCTCCGGTCCCTGGCGCAGGAGTGGGAGCGACTCGACGAGGAGCGCACGACCTTCCTTCTCGAGAAGGCCGAAGCTGAGGAGGAGCAAAGGCTGGCCGCCGAGAAGCAGTCCGCGCGGGAAGGTGAACTAGTGCAGCGGAAGGCCAACCTCGACAGCTACGAGGAAGAGCTCACCGAGCGCGAGCAAGCACTTGGCGGGGCGCTCAAGGAGGCAAAGGACGCTGCGGCAATTGCAGAGGCCGCCAAGAAAGAGCTGGAGGAGAAGGTGGCGCAGCTGGAGGCCAACATTGGGAAGAGCGGCGAGGAGCTTGCCGCGCTCAAGTGTGAGCGTGACAAGGATGCTGCCGCCCACGGTGAGCTGCAAGGTCTTCTCGCTGAGAGGGGCAAGGAGCTCAGCGCCGCCAAGGATTCCAAAGCAGACCTGGAGCTGAAGCTGGCCACGCTGACGCAGACGCTGGAGGCCGCCAAGGAGCGGGAGAAGACCTTGTCGGAGAAGGTCAAGGCTGATGCGGCGCTGCTGGAGAGCATTGCAGTTACCCAGAACTCGTTCAGAGACACTGTGGAGCACTGGACCGAGGGTCTGGTGAACATTGCCACAGTCATCAACGAGGAGCTGGCGCAGCTGGGGATGGAGGACTTTGGGTATCCTTCCGATGAGAGTCTTCAACCCAGCGCCAAGCTCAGCCTGTTCTTCAAGGGCGTGGCGACGGCACTCCAGCGGCTCCGGGAGAGGATCCCAAAGCAGTTGGCCGACGAGTCGCGCAAAATCTGCGCCGGGGTTCTCCAGAAGGTGCGGATGAAGGTGGCCTTCCGCAATCCAGGCCTCAGCTTCACCAACGTCCTCAGGTCCTTGCCGCCTGATGCCGATCTGGATGCACTCAAGGCCCTTGTCGCACCCATTGTGGACAAGGTGAGCGAGATCAAGAGGGTCGAGGGCGGACGCGTAGACTAGGCCGTCCATTTCTTCTTTTCCCTTGCCGCTGCTAATCATGTTATGAAAACATTCTGTTAGAGCTGCGACAAGTTATCTTGTAATATAACTTTATTTCTGTTATCAATTGCTATGTTATTTCCTCTACTAGATTCCTTCCTTTGTATGTTTTTACCCTACGCTTCTAGGGAACTTGTCGGCGCAGGCACCCGAGCCGCGAGCGCTGAGTGCGGAACTTCAGCAGCCTGCTGGCGGCGCTGTTTCCGACAAGAAACCTTGTCGCGACTAGATGCAGCACACTTAAGCTGTTGAGCAGACTCGAAACAAAGTAAGGGCGCAACTAGCCACGAGTTGGTTCCTCCGCGCACAGGTTTTCCATACAAAGCAGGGTCGTTCGAGGAAGATAACTCAAAAATTTAAAAACTGATTGCTCAAACTTTGTCAACTTAGCTTTTCTGTCGTTTGCTTCCCGGCAAGGCAAGACTTCGCTTGAACGACGCCTGGTCCATACCACAATCTTCTCCTTCTCCCCCGGCAAACATGTGTGCGAGGGAACCTTCTTTTCCTTTGTTGAAAAAGAAGAAAGAAGAGAAAATAACGATATGGAGCCCTTCGGCTCGTTACTGCTCACCGGATGTAGGTGCTGCACAACGTGTCAGATAACGCATGCGAGAAAGAAACTAATGCATGAAATGGACAAGTTGTGCGGAGCACATGGGGTTTTATTTATGCACGGGATCTGCGCCCGGCTTTGTACAAAGGATTATATGCAACAGCGGCAAGACTTGTACAAAAGGTGGTTGCTGAAACGGGGTTCCGGCAACCGCGCCCTACGGGAAAAACTTACGAAGATGTTCTATGTTCCAGGAGTTGCTCACCAGAATGCCATCTTCGGTCTCAAGGCGGACAGCGCCGGGCCTTGTGACTCGTCTCACCCGATAAGGGCCTTCCCACTTCGGCGTCAACTTGTTGGAATTCTTGGCGGACTGAACGCGCCGAAGAACAAGGTCGCCTTCCTCGAAGCTTTTGGCCTTAACTTTGTGGCTATGGTAGCAGCGCAAAGCTTGCTGGTATCGAGCAGCTCGTACAGCATCCTGAAGACGATCTTCCTCAAGGAACAGCGCGTCGTCTTGTCGCAGCTGTTCTTGCTCAAGCTCATCATAAGCGAGCACTCGAGGCGATCCGTATATGAGTTCCATGGGGAGAATTGCCTCTGCTCCATAGACTAGAGCGAAAGGCATCTGGCCAGTGGCTCGATTTGGCGTTGTTCTGATCGACCAAAGAACCACCGGCAGCTCCTCGATCCAGTTTCTTCCACACTTGCGCAGCCTGTCGAAAGTTCTGGTCTTGAGCCCGCGCAGCACTTCAGCATTTGCCCTCTCTGCTTGACCGTTGCTTCTCGGATGAGCAACAGAAGCGAAGCAGACCTTGGCGCCAAGGTCTTGGACGTACTGCATGAAGGTGCGGCTCGTGAATTGCGTGCCGTTGTCGGTGATGATCCTGTTAGGGATCCCGAAACGGCAAACAATTGACCTGAAGAACTTGACTGCTGACTGTGCTATCACCTTCCTCACTGGCTGCACTTTCCGGCCACTTTGTGAACTTGTCGATTGCGACGTACAAGTACTCAAAGCCCCCGACAGCTCGGGGGAAAGGGCCGAGGATATCGAGCCCCCAGACCGAAAATGGCCAGGATAAAGGGATCGTCTGGAGAGCTTGAGCTGGCTGGTGTATCTGTTTGGAGTGGAACTGGCACGCTTCACACTTGGTTACTTGTGCAGTTGCATCCTGGAGGGCTGTCGGCCAAAAGAAACCTTGCCGGAAAGCTTTACCGGCAAGTGCTCTTGCGCCAATGTGGTGGCCACATATGCCCCCATGTATCTCTGCCAACAGCTTTTGTCCATCTTCCCGGCAAATACACTTCAATTTCACACCGTTGAGTCTTCTTCTGTACAGTATGCTATCGACAAACTGGTACATACTTGACTGCCGGGCTACTTTTTCCGCTTCTTCTTGCTCTTCGGAAGGTTCTCCTGTCTGAAGGAAATGGACAATCTGCTGTGCCCATGCTAGAGCTTGTGGCTCGACAACAAGGACTAAAGGCACATCTGCTGCTGCGGGAACATTCGCTTCTACGGCAAGGACTTGCGGCCCTGCCGGAGCTTGATGTTCCCTGGCAAGCTTGCCGGAGCAAAACTTGTCGGGAGCGTCTGCTTCAACGGAACAAACCATAAGGCTTGCCGGAGCAGATTGCCCCTCAGCATCCTTGGTGTTGATCTTGGGGACTTTCTTGGCGGCGGCTTCAGGGAGCTCTGCCGGAAAGTAGTCACCAGAAACCAACTTCCTCTTCTTGCTTTGTCCAGTTGATGGTGTTATGGATGGTTGAGTCAACTTGAGCACAAAGATCCCTGGTTCCATAGGTAACTTTAGTGCGGCGCACTTTGACAGGCCATCAGCAATGTCATTCTGAGCTCTTGGGATATGCTCCATCTGTAGGCCGTCAAAGTGCTCTTCTAGCTTCCTCACTTCATCAACATATGCTTCCATCAATGGACTCTGGTAGTTCTTGTTCACTTGGCGGACGACAAGCTGTGAGTCACCCCTGACGATGAGCTTCTTGATCCCAAGGTCTGCTGCGATTTTGAGACCGGCAAGCAATCCTTCATACTCTGCAGTATTGTTGGTTGCTTGCTCCTTGGGAAAGTGCATCTGGACTACATACTCGAGGTGCTCTCCGGTGGGTGCGACAAGCAGCACGCCCGCACCGGCGCCTTGCAGCGAGAAGGCACCATCAAAGTACATCAGCCACTCTCTGCTTGCCTCTTTGACAGGGATGCTCGTCTCAGGAATTTCTTCATCTGGGGTTGGCGTCCACTCTGCTATGAACTCTACCAATGCTCTGCTTTGGATAGTTGAAGTGCTCTCAAACTTGAGGCCAAAGCTTGACAGTTCCAGCACCCACTCGACAATCCTGCCTGTTGCTTCTGGATTTTGCAGTATCCTCTTCAGCGGAAAGCGAGTGACGACTGTGATTTCATGTGCTTGGAAGTAATGGCGCAGCTTTCTCGAGGCCATGAGGAGGCCGAAAAGCAACTTCTGCACACCAGAGTACCTTGATCTAGCCCCCTGCAGAAGGGAACCGACAAAGTAAACTGGATGCTGCACCATTCTCTTCTGCATCTTATCATGCTCCTGCGCAGATCCATCTTTGTCGGGACCAGAGCTTGTCGGCGAAGCCCCCTGCTTGTCGCTGGATGCATCTGCCGTGGTTGCTAGCTCATCATCTGCCTCTCTCTCCGCCACTAACGCAGCACTAACCACTTGATTGGTTGCCGCTATATACAGCAGCAACTTCTCTTGTGGCTTAGGTGCGACAAGTGTTGGAGTGGAGGACAGGTATCTCTTCAAGTCCTGCAGCGCAGCCTCCGCCTCCGGAGTCCATTTCATTGGACCCGCCTTTTTCAAAATTTTGAAAAATGGGAGGGCGCGCTCAGCAGATCTAGAGATAAACCTGCTGAGAGCAGCCACGCAACCGGCAAGCCTTCGTACATCCTTGACGCGCTTTGGTGCTTCGATCTGCTCAATGGCCTTAATCTTGTCGGGATTGGCTTCAATTCCCCGTTGAGACACGAAGAACCCGAGAAGCTTGCCGGAAGGGACTCCAAACACGCACTTCTCGGGGTTAAGCTTGAGGTTGATCTTGCGTAGATTCGCAAATGTCTCGTCTAAATCTTGAATCAGGGTCGCCCTGTTCTTGCTCTTGACCACTATGTCATCCATGTAAGCTTCCACATTTCTGTGCATTTGCGGCTCAAAAGCGCGGTGGACTACCCTTGCGAATGTTGAACCAGCATTCTTCAAACCGAAAGGCATCCGTACGAAGCAGTACGTGCCACACGGGGTGATAAATGCGGTTTTCTCTTCATCCTCTTCTGCCATGAAGATCTGATGGTATCCTGAGTATGCATCAAGAAATGAAAGCAAATCACATCCGACTGTGGAGTCAACAATCTGGTCAATGCGCGGCAAGGGAAATGGGTCTTTGGGACAAGCTTTATTAACATCAGTGAAGTTAATACAAAGTCTCCATTTCCCGTTAGCCTTGCGCACAACAACAGGATTGGCCAACCACGTGGGATGGAGCACTCCTCTGACAAGGCCTGCTGCTTCCAACTTCTTGATTTCTTCTGCGATGAATTCTTGGCGCTCCACTGCCTGCTTCCTGACTCTCTGCTTGACGGGCTGTGCATGAGGACAGACGACAAGGTGGTGCTCAATTACTTTCCTGGGAACACCGGGGATATCAGACGGTTGCCATGCAAACACGTCGACATTCGCCCGCAGGAAAGCAACGAGCGCGCTTTCCTATTTGGGGTCAAGAGTGGCGCTGATGGTGAAGGTACCACCAGCGCCATCCTCCTTGGCAGACACCTTCTTGGTCTCAGGTGGGGCTGCCATTGCCTTCTTACACTTGCCGGTGGAGCTCGATGGTGCGTCCTCGACGGTAGCGCAGCACTCCGAAGAGGTGCGCTTGCCGGAGTGGGCATCAGAGCTCTTGCCGGACTTGGTCTTCTTCTTCCCCCGGGGAGCTTCAGCGGCAAGTGTCTTGCGTTCAAGCCGGCCCCGCCGTCAACTAGCATCTTAGTGACCTTGAGGTTGTGGATTGTTGGTGAAACCAACATCGGCAAGCACCCGACCGCAGTTATGCGATCCGGGTGGTCCTCAATATCAAAGATGATAGGCGTGCCAGACCATTTCAGAGGCTTGCGTGACTCGACGGGTGGTTCTGCTGCATTAACTTCCCGCACCCACTGCTTGAGCTGACGGTGCGAGGTATGCAGAGAAGCACCACCGTCAACGCACAGGACCTCTGTGGCTTTCTGGAACTCCTGCTCATCAGTCTCCTCGTCATCCATGTCTTCATCGTCGTTGTCATCTTCATCCTTGTCGCGGCCGCGGGGAGGTCTGTCTCCTTGCCGCTGCTTGGCCTTGCCGCGGCGTCCTCCTCGGCCGGTACGTTTCTTGCTGGATCCCCCAGCACCTTCCTGGGCCTTCTCCTTGTCGCGCCGCTCGTATTCAGCTTTCTGTTGCTCAACAAGCTGCTCAACTTTCTTACAGTTCGGGAGATCATGGCCCTTGGTGCGGTGGATCTTGCAATACTGCTTGTTGGTGCCGTCCTGCTTGTCGGCGACCGCCACCTCCGCGGCAACCTCCTTGCCGGAGTCACCAGCTTTGGCTTCCTTGGCGCCACCACCATTGCCGGACTGCTCAACAACTAGCACTTCTTTGCCTTTCCTCCTTCTGTTGTTCTGCCGCCGGTTTTTCCTTGACGGGGCAGCATCTTCACTGTCAGATCCTCCCGCTCCTACATTCTCTCCGGGGAGTCTCCTCCCTTCCTCAACGCGTGCACACTTGTCGGCCAGTGCATATAACTCACTGACGTCCCTGATCTTGCACATCGCCATTTCCTCCCGCATCCTGCGGTTCTGCACGTTCTGATGGAACGCGCTGATCACCGCGGCAGGGTGGACGTCTGGGATGTTGTGCTGCACACTGCTGAATCTCTGAATGTACTTGCGCAGGGGCTCTCCTTCCTTCTGGGCGAGCAGATGAAGATCACTCTCCTGGCCATGAGGCTTGTGTCCGCCTGTGAAGGCGCCGACGAATTGATGGCACAGATCAGCCCAAGAGGATATTGAGTTGTCCGGCAAGTGCATAAGCCAAGATCTGACGTTGGGCTTGAGCACCAGCGGGAAGTAGTTGTCAAGGATCTTGTCATCCCGTCCCCCGGTAGCCTGCACTGCGATGGTGTAGATGCTGAGGAACTCTGACGGATGCGTCTTGCCGTCGTACTTCTCCGGTACGTCTGGCTTGAAGTTCTTCGTGCTGGGCCACTGGACTTGCCGCAGCTCACGAGTGAACGCAGGGCAACCTACCGCGTACGGCAGATCGCCTGGTTCCCCTGGCGCATGCATGTCAACAGAGGGCCCAGCGTGCTTGTCGGATTGATGTCACGCTTCTCTTCGGCGCTCGATGCGAGTTCGAGCGTCTTCTTGTTGTCGATCATGAAGAACTTGGCGCTGATCGCGACGAGCTCGTGGATCGGAAGATGCGGTGGAGTCGCTGTCGAGGTGGATCCGGCGAGTCGGCGATCTTGGCCTTCAGGGTGGTGATTGCATGGTAGTTGCACCTCCACCCATTTCGTCGCCACCGGCTCGCGCCCAGCAACCCTGCCGCGGCGGCGACGCGCTCGGCCGCCGTGGAGTGTCGCCGTTGGCGTAGCCGATGAGACTCTGAATGGTGGCCCTCCATTCGTCGATCTTGTCCGACGTCGGAGGGTAATCTAGGAGAAGTTGAGCTCGCGCCAAAGCTTCTGCTGGAGTGGTGGGTGGCAGGGGCGGACGGCGCGAGGAGCGGGACGTGCTCGAACTTCTAACTATGTTAGAAGGAGCAGTATCCCGTCCAGGCGACCGTGCCCCGCTCGTGCCAACATGCTGGCGTGCATGCTGGTCTTGAGTGCCCCGAGATCCACCAGCTTGGTCTTGGCCTATCACGCGTATGGCACTGCGAGTGCCATGACGCTGTTGATCTTGCGCCTCCTGAGAGTGGCGCGGAACATGTACAGTCGCCGAGGTTTGTGCAGCCTTGTTCTTGGACCTGACGGCATCATGAGCTTCCTTGTCGACGTCCATTCTTCCGCCGACGTCCATTCCACCACCCGTTTGCTCAACGGTGGCGGAAGTGACGTGGACGGAGCGGCTGACGCCGAAGTCTTCTTCTTCGGTGGCATGTTGATGAAGGGAATGAAGATCTAGCTCGTGTGAACGCCAGATCAGGTTCACACAATCTCGATCTCCCCTACCTGGCGCGCCAAAGATGTCGGGGAAACTGATCCTCGAACACCTATGGGGCCGGCGGACCGGGCCCCTTTCGGTTCGGCGGGGGGGCGGAGATCGCACGAAGAGCAGATCGAGGCGAAGCACACGAGCAGTTTACCCAGCTTCGGAGCTCTCCGGGGAGATAACACTCCTACTGCTGCTTGTCTGGTTCTATTATCTTCTTGCTCTAGAGAGAGAGCTAAGTGTTTTCTGGCTCACGAATGAATCGAACCGAACCCCCTCTACGTTGCACATGGGCCTCCTTTTATACACTAAAGGGGTCACCGACAGGTGGCAACGCAGAGAAGGGTACAAATGTAAAAAGTGGGGTGGTTGGTACAGTTACTTGTACAGTGCACCCTACCTAACCCTGACGGCAGGGGACAAGGGCATTAAAGGCCCGTCTGAGCCACCCAAATAGTGCAGACAAGGACCGTTAGGGGTGCCACTGTTCGCCACGATGGCGATCTTGTCAGCTTCGCATGGCACCGCGCACCGCTGGCTGCACAGCCTCCCGCCACGCGCGCCTGGAGAGGCCCCCAGAGCGACACGTTGGTGGATGCGCTGGAGCGTGGGCACAGAGTGGCCGCCTGCCGCGGCAAGCGCCTTGCCGCTGTTGTTATCTTGTCGGGTCCGGAAGCTTGTCGCTCACCGGGCCTCGAGGTACCTTGGTTGGTCTTCCCGGCAAGCTCCTCTTGCCGGGGCCTTGTTGCCTTGCCGGAGCGTGAGGCGCATCGCGGCAAGTTCCTTGGAGTGTCCTGGTTGGCCTTCCCGGCAAGCTCCTCTTGTCGGGGCCTTGTCTCCTGAGCTTAAATACTTTGTCCTTGAATGGCTCCAAGGGAACCTTGGAGGATCTTGGTGTTCGCCCGGCAAGCCTTGCCGCGGGGTGCTGCAACTGCCCGTGCACAAGTTCGGGGTACTAGGGTACCCCTATTCTAGTACACCGACACCTTCATACAAGCCCTCGTCCGCCGCAATAGATCCGCCTCACCGAAAGCACTGTACAACACGCCTGCCGAAGCCTTCGTCCACTGCACCGAACCCGCTCCATGGATGCCATATTCAACTCCATCGGCCCTGCTTTACCGACGCCACAGCCTCATCAAGTTATTTTGATTTGTACTCCTTCGGTTTTTCTCTTTATCGTGCAACTGTTCACTTACCACAGATGAGCTTTCTTGTATGTCAACAGGCGCCGCAACCATAGCACCGGAGCCGCTTCAGCGACGGCGACAGCCAGCCCAAACTCAACCGCAACACGAGCACCGTCGACGATCCTTAGCTATCAAGTATGACAATGATACCCATACACCGCCAAGAATCAGGTACTATTATCCAACGGCCGGCGCCTACGTTCACTTTCCTAGCATAAGCACCGCACCTTTGAATTTCTTCAGGGCATCATTCAGTTTTTCATGAGACGTGTTATTCTACTTGCACCTGTAGGGCCGTACTTCTAGCAGTGAACATGTTACATGTGCTAAAATACATACCAGTGCACATATAGTTAATATGCTTTAGTTTTGTTCTGATGCCACCTGTTGGTTCCATCAGACTGCTTAATGTTCTCTATGCTTAATTACACATCAGCAAACTAGCATGTGGTTCCGCTGCTTTTTGTTCGTTTTACCCTACATTTTCTGATGCTAGCTATTACATCACTGCTCCAAGCCTCTGTTCATTACTTGTTTGTGTGTTCTTGATCTTCCCAAGTTGCATGACTAATTTGATGCTTCTATTAATTATGGAGCTGCCAACCCCATCAAGCAAAATATTTGTTGTTTTGGGGCTGGCACCTCGAACAAGCATAAAAATAGAGGGAAGCAAATATACCCCCTCCGATTCTATTTACTCCGCCCATAACTCTTGACCCTCATACCAAGGAGGGCACTGGTTTAATTTTTCTGGACTAATTTGCCAATTAATTAGGGCAGAGGCGGATGGGGTGGGGCACAAAAGGAAACCAGCGCTAGGAATTGGCAACACGCGGACTAATACGAGAAAACTGAGAAAAAGTTATACGCAAAGTGAAAAGAATCGGAGGGAGTATTGTCGTGTATGCACACACCCTTCTTTCATTAGTTTAGATGAACCATTGATGATCAATTTGGACCAGTGCATGCGATTAAAATTAATTTTACCTAAATAGATGGTGCAGAATAAACTAGAACAACTAGATTTGCAACCACGGGATGCTGACGATATCTTCAAAGAACATTGGAACAGCAGCTAGGCTTCACAGCAACATATGGTATGCCAGTGTGTTTTAGTACATGTGAAATGTAATGCGAGTGGGCTGCTTTCTTGGCTTGTGCCCTCAACATGTAATCCTACCGAATTACAAATAGTTCAGTTGTCTGCTTTGCTGTATTGCTTGAGTCGAATGCTTATTTGTTGTTACGCTATACCTGAGTTGGCCAATATGTCAGGAGTGCCTGCTGTACTATCGTAAAGAAATGCATGCCTATTTCATTTGAGTCCTTAACTTTTCCTCTCAACTTCATCACATGACTGTCTTCGTAGTTTATATGAGGCCACACTGTTAAGTGCTTTCTCAGATTATTTCAACTGCTTAGATGCCTTGGCAACTTAAATATAACGGTGTACACTCCCTTTCAACTAGGGATGTCAATTGGGTCCGGTTTAATCCCGATTAAAGTCCACTAGTGGTATGATAGTTCAAAAGATTTTTCATTTTTTTGAGGAAAATGAACTAGGAAGGTAGCAAAAACTAACTAGATGGGACTGGCGGATTTCGTTTATTTGCCACTTATATCCCTAGTTTCATCTTACCATTTTAATTTCTTTTCGTCTGATGCTGCTTCGAACCATTTAAATATAGTTTGCCATGCTCGGCAATAATTCGTCCGTCGTTTACCATGTAAGCTTACTGCCTGGATCATACGATAACTATCTCTTACTGATGTCCAGCGGAAACCTTTCAGGATGCCGTTCACACTAGGACACAATGTACAACCCCAGAATCTATTTGTGGAAGCAGTGCGCCATCCATGTTACCAGATGGTAGCAGTTCAGAGGCAACACCGCCGGAGAGCAGTCTGAGCACAGGTATTATAGTGCTTGAGGCTCTACTAGAGGCAGAAAGAGATGGTGTGGCTGCCATGAATGAGGTAATATTTATCTTGAGGCTGGAAATTACGGAATTATCAGCACGCATTATGCAAGAAACCCAAGAATTGGAGGAAGTAAGAATGTTGCATTTGATGACGGAGGAGGTCCTGCTGTTTCTGCTATCTGAAGCCCAAGATAATCCCGGTTCTTCTTTAGATACCAGTTCAAATTTTCATTAGATTATTGTACTTGCATGTTGTGTCATGTCTCTGAATGAATTATGTTGCAAGACCCCCTATGTTGTCCATGTGTTGTAATGATCCAAATTTTTTAGGCGAGGTAATCCTCAGAACTTGTATGGTTGACATAAGGTGAACTGTTTGTCGTGTGAGCATATTGTATTGGATGAAATAACTGTTTGACTCAGAGTGTATCCAACCTACTGAATTCGAAGATCACGACATTTCTAAATCATAATCATATACAAAGGTGGAATAAATCTTTGTTGTGGTTTTGAAGAAATAAATAACAAAACATATAATTATCTGTGTATATTCGTAATTGAATACAAATTGGATTTGAATTTAGTTTGCCAGGTCCCAGGGCAAACGTGAATGCTAATTCTCCCAAGTTTTGAACGAAGCGGCTAAACACCCACTATAATTTGTGGGCTGCTCGAATCAAGTGTTTGCGAGATGGAAATTACTGTCTACCCCTGACACTTGACATCCTTATCGACATGATTTACACTGCTGTCGATAGGGGTAGACTAGTAACTTCAATCAGACGTGACACGACGGCCTCTGAGCCCATTCAGACACGGTGGGCACCAAACCTGGGCGGCAGAACACATTTGATTCAAGCTCATCCGAAAGACATGTGTTTCTTCCTCCATTTCCCCATTCATACACGGTGGGCGGCAAAACAAACTCTCCTCGTAGGCTTATATTTTAAATAGGGGCAGATGTGTAACTTCCATCAGATGTGACACAACTGCCCTACCTGTCAGCCCCGTTCATACACCATGGGCGCCAATCGTGGGCGGCAAAACACCCTCTCCTCACCTAAAATAGTTACCGGCAAATATTTGGGAGATGCGAGATTACCGTCCTATCCCCAACCGACGCGATGTCCGAAATTTTAAACGGGGGATAAGTTCGTAACTTTCCCCCATTTCAGAGAAGCGCGTCCCAAAGTTTGAGATCCCCCCTCCCTCCATTTCCCCATTCATACACCGTCGGCGGCATGGCAACCTCCGCACTGCAGCTAGCCTCCTCCGTCCGCCACCGCATCCTCCACCTTGCCGGAGCCGCTACCCCTACCCCGTCGTCCACTGCAAGAGATGGACATCTCTCATCCACGGCACTGGACCAGCATCCTTTCATCGCCTCCTCTTGCTTCATCGGCGCCGTCGTCCACCTTGCCGTTGCCGCTCCTACGACCGCCTCGTCCACGGCAACAAGATATATCCCCCGACCCGTCCGTCTGCCGTCTAAAGTCTTCTTCCCCGCCGCCGACAGCCATCGCAGCCGCAGTACCCTCAACGTATCAGCATAGGCTTACACAGCATCGCAAGAGAGGTGGTACTCTTCCATATGTGCTTAAGTTATTGATCTCACTCAGAAAATAGATCGTAATTTGTTTACTGTACTTTTCTTGTCCGTACCAAATCGTAGTGGCTAGTTGAAAGCAAACATTGGTTGCGAAGTAACTTTGTCCGGTTTGCACCTTCAGATCCGCCATGGCATGGGCACTATACTCATAAAGCTTATGTTACACCATCTGCTTAGTTTAAGCATCATATATGAGTATATGCCATACCTATACATTTTCTATACCTATTCCATGTGTCGTCACACTATGTTTTTCCAGTCAAATGTTGTTCTTTCGTAATAGGTGTCCAAAAGGAAGAGGGTGAGTGCATGTTGTGAAGGATTACAAACTAGGTATTTGGAAAAGGTAGTGATACCTGTTAAATCAGATAGATCAGCAGCCACAGAAAACACAGGCCCAACTGTACCACACTTTACCCCTACTCCAGTGGCCAAACCCCTATTAGAACTGCTGGGAGCCCAGCGTCAGGTACTGCCTATGATATCAATTCAAAATTTGAACTCCTAAATTTTTGCTTGTGCCTTACCTTCTCTCTTGTATGAAAACTAATTTCAGATGAATCTCCTTGCTCAAAGGATCATACGATCTCAAAACAATAATGGGCTCTGCATTGCTCTTGTCAGTACCTCTCTCCCTTTTGCCTTGTAACGCTGTACTTAATTAATTGCTATTTGATTATGTATCATCAGTCTGCACCTGAGCTTCATTATCCTTTGTTTCTTCCAATATTATTTGATCTATATTTACTCTTTGCAAAATGTAGAATAATGGCAACACTTATAAAGAATTTTCTTTGGGGAATTTATTGAATTATCCTTCCATCAACATGAAAAAGGGCTTTGTCCAGCCCGTGTTAACATGTAATGTAAGTTCATCCTTCTCAAACCTTCAAACTCTGTTCTAGTATATATTTGGGTAGGCATCATCTCTTCCACTGTTGTTTGCTTTGGTGTTTACATCTGATTGGATGTTTGCAACAACTACCAGTTTCAAATTGTAGTTGTAAAAACATGTTCCTTATGCAGAACAAATCCATTTATTTGCTTATATAATTGTGAAACCTGTTACGTGTCTCCTTGTTTCTCTTTCAGACCCGTATCTCTTACGCCGGGCAGAACTTTAGGGAAGATAGTGAGCCAAACCATCTTGAGGACAGCGAGATGACCCCAAGGTCCTGTCTTGATGAAGACAGTGAGTTGAAGCTACTCACCAGCAGGTGTGAGACAACCTCTATGCAGTCGCTGCCTCAATCAGTTCGACTTCTTCAGTCTTGACTTAAAGCGGAAAGGCTTGCTTCAGCTCAGCTCCGACTTGAAGTCAAAGATGCAATGAAGATGTCAGAAGACTGCCGTGCGCACCATCATGCCTTAAATCTAGTGTTGATGCATCTATCATTGACACAACTAAGGTCTACTCAGCTTCTTCAGCTGTTGGGGGGGGTGCTGACCTGGCCAGGCCTAGTGCCTTCTGAAGTGCTCTCAGTTTTGTATATTCTTTTGTCGGCGCATTTATTTGCACTGGTGGCAAACTTTGATGCCCAGTGGATGTAATATGTGTGATAGCCGTGATAGCCTAGCGTAAGTTGCTTCCTTATTTATTTCCTTGTTGTCTTGTTTATTTGTTTGCTTCTAGTCATTGTAGTTCTTTTTCCGCGGTTTGCTAGTGGCTGCAATAACCTATTTTTAAAACTAGGCCACAATAACCATGTGCTAATATTTACTGTAGTGACACTGGGCCTCCTATGGGCCGTAGAAACAGTGGGCCTTCTACGGGCCATAGAAACATTGGGCCTTCTACGGGCCGTAGAAACCATGGGCCTTCTACGGGCCGTATCATCAACGGGCCTTATACGGGCAGTATGATCGATGGCCAAACATGGGCCAATAACAGGCCGCATTATGGCCGTAAACGGGCTAGAGTTGGAATCGTCCGTTCATGGGCCGACCATAACGGGCCATCGTTATTAGGCCGTATTTGATGATGCTATGAAAATGGCCCAATGTATTAACGGACCACAAACGGGCCGACTGTAACCACGGGTTGAATTTGGCCCACAAGCAAAAAATGACAGTAACGGGCCATAAGTAAACGAATGCTGGAAATGAGCCCAAGAATAAATGGGCTCTGAGAAGGCCGAAAGATAACATGGGCTAGAAACGGCCCAATGGAATAACGGGCCGTTAATGGGTATAAAGTGATACACTGTTCATTACGGGCCAATTTCACCACGAGGCGTTAATGGGTGTAAAGTGATACACTGTTCATTACGGGCCAATTTCACCACGGGCCATTAGTAGGCCAAGAGTTACATAGGGCCTCATATGGGCCGAAAGACGTCATGGGCCATACATGGGCCAGAAGTGAAAATGGGCTGGAATCATATTGGATGGCCCAGATGACGCTGCTGGGCCTAATTCGGATAGGGCGTAATGGGCCTTGGGTTAGCCGGCTATAAATGGGCTATATTCGAACAGTCCGTTAATAGGCTTTCCATGGGCCGGCCTGCCAGCTTTTGACCAAGTAAAACGGGCCAGCCTTTTCACAAGAATGGGCCTCTGTTGGGCCGTGCCACGTGTCGATGTATCATAGGCGCCTTCCGTCCAATGAGTGGTTGGCATCTGTCCCAACGATGAGCCGACACGTGTTTCCTCCAGCCAATGATGATTTTACACATGGAAAATCCCCATTGGTTAGGGCTGTTAATGGGTTATCGGATCCAAAACCCTACCCGATAGCTTAACGGCGTTCCGTTACGGTGGATGCCACGTGTCGGTCACCCTTGATGAAAGCACTTCTGTGACGCGCGATTTATCACCATGGAAGTGGACACTTCCGTGATGATAACTTTGGTAATGTCATGGAACACTTCTACGACAGCACAGGTATGACTATCTTGATTCTGTCATAAATTTGTCATGGATGTACACGCATGACAAGAAAAGCGACCTACTGTGACAAACACGTATCATCACGGAAGTGTATTTTTTTGTAGTGATAATATCGGGACGAAAGGCACATAGATATAATAACGAACCAATCATAGAGCGATAAACCTTTTGGTCAACCGGTTGGCCATCCTTGGTCAAATCCAGATGTCCACTAGTTGGCATGGGAGTTTTCATACCTTTGCTTTCTTGCATGTTGAACTTCTTGAATAAGTCCTTGGTGTACTTTGTCTGAGAAACAAAGGTACCTTCCTTAGTTTGCTTGATTTGCAAACCAAGAAAGAACTTGAGTTCACTCATCATAGACATCTCAAACTTTTTCGACATTAGCTTCCCAAACTTCTCACTAAAATGAGGGTTAGTCGAACCAAATATGATATCATCAACATAAATTTGGCATACAAATAATTCACCGTTAACCCTTTTAGTGAAAAGAGTAGAAACTATCTTTCCAATCTCAAAGCCTTTCTCAATAAGGAACTTGGTCAAGCATTTATACCACGCTCTAGGAGCTTATTTAAGACCATAAAGAGCTTTGTGAAGTTTGTAAATATGATTGGGTTTCTTAGGATTGACAAAGCCGGGAGGTTGTTTAACATAAACTTCCACCTCAATTTCACCATTTAGAAAAGCACTTTTAATGTCCATTTGGTATAAAGTGATATCATGGTGATTAGCATAGGCAAGTAAGATGCGGATGGACTCAATTCTAGCAACAGGGGCATATGTCTCACCATAGTCCATACCTTTAACTTGAGTGTAGCCTTGGGTAACGAGACGAGCTTTGTTGCGGACGACTTGACCATCTTCGTCTTGCTTGTTGTGAAACACCCATTTGGCAGCAATGATGTTGCAGTTGTTGTCGGGCTTCTCGACCAATGTTTGATACGTCCATTTTGCATCATGCTTTTATATTGATATTTACTGCATTATGGGCTATTATTACACATTATGTCACAATACTTATGCCTATTCCTCTTATTTTACAAGGTTTACATAAAGAGGGAGAATGCCGGCAGCTGGGATTCTGGGCTGGAAAAGGAGCAAATATTAGAGACCTATTCTGCACAGCTCCAAAAGTCCTGAAACTTCACGGAAGACGTTTTCTAAATATATAAAAAATACCGAGAGCAAGAACTTCACCAGGGGTGCCACACCCTGCCCACGAGGGTGGGGGCATGCCCTACCCCCCTGGGCGCGCCCCCTACCTCGTGGGCCCCCTGGTGGCCCTTCGGTGGCCATCTTCTGCTATATGAAGTCTTTCGATTGGAAAAAAAAAGCCATCTTCTTGGACGAAACTCCGCCTCCACGAGGCGGAACCTTGGCGGAACCAATCTAGGGCTCTGGTGGAGCTGTTCTGCCGGGGAAACTTCCCTCCCGGAGGGGGAAATCATCGCCATCGTCATCACCAACGCTCCTCTCATCGGAGAGGGCAATCTCCATCAACATCTTCATTATCACCATCTCCTCTCAAAACCCTAGTTCATCTCTTGTATCCAATTCTTGTCTCTATGTCCGTGATTGGTGCTAGTAGGTTGCTAGTAGTGTTAATTACTCCTTGTAGTTGATGCTAGTTGGTTTAATTGCTGGAAGATCATATGTTCAGATCCTATATGCATATTAGTACCCCTCTGATTATGAACATGTTTATGCTTTGTGAGTAGTTACTTTTGTTCCTGAGGACATGGGAGAAGTCTTGCTATTAGTAGTCATGTGAATTTGGTATTCGTTCAATATTTTGATGAGATGTATGTTGTCTCTTCTCTAGTGGTGTTATGTGAACGTCGACTACATGAGACTTCACCATTGTTTGGGCCTAGAGGAAGGCATTGGGGAGTAATAAGTAGATGATGGGTTGCTAGAGTGACAGAAGCTTAAACCCTAGTTTATGCGTTGCTTCGTAAGGGGCTGATTTGGATCCATATGTTTCATGCTATGGTGAGGTTTACCTTAATACTTTTGTTGTAGTTGCGGATGCTTGCAACAGAGGTTAATCATAAGTGGGATGCTTGTCCAAGTAAGGGCAGTACCCAAGCACCGGTCCACCGACATACCAAATTATCAAAGTACCGAACGCGAATCATATGAGCGTGAAGAAAACTAGCTTGACGATATTCCCATGTGTCCTCGGGAGCACTTTTCTCTATATAAGAGTTTGTCCAGGCTTGTCCTTTGCTACAAAAAGGATTGGGCCACCTTGCTGCACCTTATTTACTTTTGTTACTTATTGCTCGTTACAAATTATCCTATCACAAAACTATCTGTTACCACTTATTTCAGTACTCGCAGAGAATACCTTGCTGGAAACCGCTTATCATTTCCTTCTGCTCCTTATTGGGTTCGACACTCTTACTTATCGAAAGGACTACGATAGATCCCCTTTACTTGTGGGTCATCAAGACTCTTTTCTGGCGCCATTGCCGGGGAGTGAAGCGCCTTTGGTAGGTGGAATTTGGTAAGGAAAAAATTATATAGTGTGCTGAAATTTACTGTCACCTGTTACTATGGAAAGTAATCCTCTGAGGGGCTTGTTCGGGGTATCTTCACCCCGACCAGTAGAGCAAAGAGTTGCTCCTCAACCTACTGAAAATGAAAATGTCTGCTTTGAAATTCCTTCGGGTATGATAGAAAAACTGCTAGCTAATCCCTTTTTAGGAGATGGAACAAAACATCCTGATGAGCATCTAATATATGTGGATGAAGTTTGTGGATTATTTAAGCTTGCAGGTGTACCCAGAGATGTTGTTAAGAAGAAGGTCTTCCCTTTATCTTTTAAGGGAGACGCATCGACATGGTATAGGCTATGTGATGATATGGGGTCTTGGAATTACAAACGATTGAAATTGGAATTTCATTAGAAGTGGATGAAGTTTGTGGATTATTTAAGCTTGCAGGTGTACCCAGAGATGTTGTTAAGAAGAAGGTCTTCCCTTTATCTTTGAAGGGAGACGCATCGACATGGTATAGGCTATGTGATGATATGGGGTCTTGGAATTACAAACGATTGAAATTGGAATTTCATTCGAAGTTTTATCCTATGCATCTTGTTCATCGTGATCACAATTATATATATAATTTTTGGCCTCGCGAAGGAGAAAGCATCGCTCAAGCTTGGGGGAGGCTTAAATCAATGTTATATTCATGCCCCAATAATGAGCTCTCAAGAGAAATGATTATTCAAAATTTTTATGCTCGTCTTTCTGATAGCAATCGCACCATGCTTGACACTTCTTGTGCTGGCTCTTTTATGATGAAGACTATTGAATTCAAATGGGATTTATTGGAAAGAATTAAATGCAACTCTGAAGATTGGGACCTCGACAAAGGTAAGGAGTCAGGTATGACACCTAGTTTTGATTGTTAAATCTTTTACGAATACCGATTTTTTTCCGTAAATTTAGCACTAAATATGGACTTGACTCTGAAATAGTAGCTTCTTTCTGTGAATCTTTTGCTACTTATGTTGATCTCCCTAAGGAGAAGTGGTTTAAATATCATCCTCCCATATAAGTAAAAGTAGCTTCACCTATTAAAGTTGAAGAAAAGATTGTCACTTATAATGATCCTATTGTTCCTACTGCTTATGTTGAGAAACCACCTTTCCCTTTTAAGATAAAGGATCATGCTAAAGCTTCAACTGTGGTTTGTAAAAGCAATATTAAAACATATACACCTCCTGAGCAAGTTAAAGTTGAACCTAATATTGCTATTGTTAAAGATCTCTTGTCTAATAATATTGATAGGCATGTTATTTATTTCTATGATGAAACTGCTAGAATTGCTAAACCTTGTGCTAAAGATAAACCTAGACCTGTGGTAGGCATGCCTGTTATTTCTGTTAAAATAGGAGATCACTGTTATCATGGCTTATGTGATATAGGTGCTAGTGCTAGCGCAATACCTCATTCCTTATACAAAGAAATTATGCATGAGATTGCACCTGCTGAAATAGAAGATATTGATGTCACAATTAAACTTGCCAATAGATATACTATTTCACCGATGGGAATTGTGAGAGATGTTGAAGTCTTGTGTGTGAAAACTAAATATCCTGTTGATTATCTTGTTCTTGGTTCCCCACAAGATAGCTTTTGTCCCATTATATTTGGTAGACCCTTCTTAAACACTGTTAGTGCTACCATAGATTGCAAAAGGGATGTTGTTACTATCGGTTTAGATGATATGACTCATGAATTTAATTTTTATAAATTTAGTAGACAACACCATGAAGAAGAATTACCTAGTAAGGATGAAATTATTGTTCTTGCTTCTATTGCCGTACCTCCTAGTGATCCCTTAGAACATTATTTGCTAGACCATGAAAATGATATGTTTATGAATGAAAGAAGGGAAATAGATGAAGTATTCTTTAAATAGGAACCTATTTTGAAACACAATTTACCTGTTGAAATCCTAGGGGATCCTCCTCCACCCAAGGGTGATCCCGTGTTTGAGCTTAAACCGTTACCTAATACTCTTAAATATGCTTATCTTGATGAGAAAAAGATATATATTGTTATTATTAGTGCTAACATTTCAGAGCATGAGGAAGAGAGATTATTGAACACTCTGAAGAAGCACCGTGCTGCTATTGGGTATACTCTTGATGATCTTAAGGGCATTAGTCCCACTCTATGTCAACATAAAATAAATTTGGAAGAAGATGCTAAACCAGTTCATGATCATCAACGATGGCTGAATCCTAAAATGAAAGAAGTGGTAAGAAAGGAAATACTAAAGCTCCTTGAGGCAGGTATAATCTATCCCGTTGCTGATAGTCAGTGGGTAAGTCCTGTCCATTGTGTCCCTAAGAAGGGAGGCATTACTGTCGTTCCTAATGATAAAGATGAATTGATTCCTCAAAGAATTATTACAGGTTATAGGATGGTAATTGATTTCCGTAAATTAAATAAGGCAACTAAAAATGATCATTACCCCTTACCTTTTATCGATCAAATGCTAGAAATATTATCCAAACATACACAATTTTGCTTTCTAGATGGATATTCTGGTTTCTCCCAAATACCCGTGTCAGCCAAAGATCAATCAAAGACTACTTTTACTTCCCTTTTGGTACGTTTGCTTATAGACGTATGCCTTTTGGTCTATGTAATGCACCTGCTATCTTTCAAAGATGCATGATTGCTATATTCTCTGACTTTTGTGAAAAGATTTGTGAAGTTTTCATGGATGATTTATCCGTCTATGGATCTTCTTTTGATGATTGCTTGAGCAACCTAGATAGAGTTTTACAGAGATGAGAAGAAACTAACCTTGTCTTGAATTGGGAAAAGTGCCACTTTATGGTTAATGAAGGTATTGTCTTGGGGCACAAAGTATCTGAAAGAGGTATTGAAGTTGATAGAGCCAAGGTTGATGCTATTGAAAAGATGACATGTCCCAAGGACATCAAAGGTATAAGAAGTTTGCTTGGTCATGCCGGATTTTATAGGAGGTTCATTAAGGACTTATCAAAAATTTCTCGGCCTCTGACTAATTTATTACAAAAAGATATACTATTTGTTTTTGATGATGGTTGTGTAGAAGCATTTGAAATACTTAAGAAAGCATTAATCTTTGCACCTATTGTTCAACCACCTGATTGGAATTTACCCTTTGAAATTATGTGTGATGCTAGTGATTATGTTGTAGGTGTTGTTCTAGGACAAAGAGTTGATAAAAAATTAAACGTTATTCAATATGGTAGTAAAACCCTAGACAATGCTCAAAGAAAGTATGCTACTACTGAAAAAGAATTCTTAGCAGTTGTATTTGCTTGTGATAAGTTCAGACCTTATATTGTTGATTCTAAAGTAACTATTCACACTGATCATGCTGCTATTAAATATCTTATGGAAAAGAAAGATGCTAGACCTAGACTTATTAGATGGGTTCTCTTGCTACAAGAATTTGACTTACATATTGTTGATAGAAAGGGAGCTGAGAACCCCGTTGCAGACAACTCGTCTAGGTTAGAAAATGTGCTTGATGACCCACTTCCTATTGATGATAGCTTTCCTGATGAGCAATTAAATGTCATAAATGCTTCTCATACTGCTCCATGGTATGCTGATTATGCTAATTACATTGTTGCTAAGTTTATACCACCTAGTTTCACATATCAGCAAAAGAAAAAGTTCTTCTATGATTTGAGGCATTACTTTTGGGATGACCCACATCTTTATAAAGAAGGAGTAGATGGTGTTATTAGACATTGTGTACCTGAGCATGAACAGGAACAGATCCTACGCAAGTGTCACTCCGAAGCTTATGGAGGACACCATGCTGGAGATAGAACTGCACATAAGGTATTGCAATCTGGTTTTTATTGGCCTACTCTCTTCAAGGATGCCCGTAAGTTTGTCTTATCTTGTGATGAATGTCAAAGAATTGGTAATATTAGTAGACGTCAAGAAATGCCTATGAATTATTCACTTGTTATTGAACCATTTGATGTTTGGGGCTTTGACTATATGGGACCCTTTCCTTCCTCTAATGGATATACACATATTTTAGTTGTTGTTGATTACGTTACTAAGTGGGTAGAGGCTATTCCAACTAGTAGTGCTGATCACAACACTTCTATTAAAATACTTAAAGAAGTTATTTTTCCAAGATTTGGAGTCCCTAGATATTAAATGACTGATGGTGGTTCACATTTTATTCATGGTGCTTTCCGTAACATGCTAGTTAAATATGATGTTAATAATAGAATTGCATCTCCTTATCATCCTCAGTCTAGTGGTCAAGTAGAATTGAGTAATAGAGAGCTCAAATTAATTTTGCAAAAGACTGTTAATAGATCTAGAAAAAATTGGTCCAAGAAACTTGATGATGCATTATGGGCCTATAGAACTGCATATAAAAATCTTATGGGTATGTCTCCGTATAAAATGGTTTATGGAAAAGCATCTCACTTACCTCTTTAACTAGAACACAAAGCATATTGGCCTATTAAAAAACTCAATTATGATTTCAAACTTGCCGGTGAGAAGAGGTTATTTGATATTAGCTCACCTGATTAATGGAGAACCCAAGCCTATGAAAATGCCAAGTTGTTTAAACAAAAAGTTAAAAGATGGCATGACAAAAGAATACAAAAGCGTGAGTTTAATATAGGTGATTATGTATTGCTAAACAACTCTCGTTTAAGATTTTTTGCAGGAAAACTTCTCTCAAAATGGGAAGGTCCTTACGTTATCGAGGAGGTCTATCGTTCCGGTGCCATAAAAATCAACAACTTAGAAGGCACAAATCCGAAGGTGGTGAACGGTCAAAGAATCAAACATTATATCTCAGGTAATCCCATAAATGTTGAAACCAATATTATTGAAACCGTAACCCCGGAGGAATACATAAGGGACACTTTCCGGAACGTTCCAGACTCTGAAAAGGAATAGGTATGTGGTACGGTAAGTAAACCGACTCCAAAATAGTTTTTAAGGCAATATTTCTCCGTTTTGGAATATTTAGAAAAATAGAAAAATAAGTAGTAGTCCGGGAAGGACACAAGGGCTCCACGAGGGTGGAGGGCGCACCCTACCCTCCTGGGCACGCCCCCTAGCTCGTGGGCACCTCGTGTGCTCTCCGGACTCCGTTTTCACACACGACACGTATTTGGGTCGGTAAAAATTCATTACATAATCTCCCGGAGGTTTTGACTCGAGTATCACGCAAAAATCCCCTGTTTTTGTTTTGAGCTATTTTTCTGACAGATCCAGGTCATCATGTCGTCTTCAAGGGCCCCTAAGGGCCAGTTCTTCGAGAAGGTCATCAACCCCTACCTCGCAGAAGTGTTGCAACACCCTCAGACCATTGAGATGCGTGAGGGGTTGTTGCACATCCGCGATGCTGAGGGACCAAGGAAGACCGGAAGCACGGAGGCAAGGCTCGACGCATTGGAGCAAGAACTTTTCAAGTGTCAGGAGATGGTGGAGCGTGGACTCGATTACAATCACATCATGATCACGGAGTTCACCAACAACCACAAGCTGGACGTCAAGGACATTGGGGAGGCAATCTTCAAGCTTCATGAGAAAAACGAGCACCTCCAAGCCCAGATCTATGACCTGCAAAATCAAAACTATGAGTATGAATAGAGATTCAAGAGGATGAGTTTCGATGCAGATTTGAGGTCCCAGGAGACTCGATCATCCTTCTATGATGGTGAGCCTATGCCTTGGAAGAAGGACGACAAGCCTACGCCATCAACAAAATCATCACCGTCTCCACCAACAAAGAAGAATTGAGTATCTGGTATGGGCATTCCCCTTGGCAACTGCCAAGCTTGGGGGAGTGCCCCGGTATCGTATCACCATCACTTTTATCTTTACCATTTTTCTTAGTTCGATCCTTTTGGTAATATCTTGATCTAGTAGAATAAAAGTTCTTAGTATGATCTAGTTGTGAGTTTTGCTTTATAATTCTTCTATGTAATCGAGTCCGTGAGCTATATAATAAAGATTAGTGTTGAGTCAAGGGCTTGATTATTTTGCCATGATCTTAAGTGAAAAAAAGAAAAGAGAAAGAAATAAAAAGAAACAAAGAGATCATGTGAGTCTTATGGAGAGTAATGATCTCACATAGAAAAAGTATGATGAATAAAAGTTGTTGAGGGTTGACAAACATAGTTTTGGTCATCGTTGCAATTAATAGGAAGTAATAAAGAAAGAGAGGTCTTCACATATAGATATACTATCTTGGACATCTTTTATGATTGTGAGCACTCATTAAAATATGACATGCTAATAGAGTTGATGTTGGACAAGGAAGACAACATAATGGGTTATATTTTCTTACATTTGAGATAAATTATATTGTCATGGATCATCCAACATGGTTGAGCTTTCCTTTCCCCCTCGTGCTAGCCAAATTCATCGCACCAAGTAGAGATACTACTTGTGCTTCCAAATACCCTTAAACCAGTTTGCCATGAGAATCCACTATACCTACCTATGGATTGAGTAAGATCCTCCAAGTAAGTTGGCATCGGTGCAAGCAATAAAAATTGCTCTCTAAATATGTATGACTTATTAGTGTGGGAGAAATAAGCTTTATACGATCGTGTGATATGGAAGAAATAAAAGCGACAGACTGCATAATAAAGTTCCATATTACAAGTGGCAATATAAAGTGACGTTCTTTCGCATTAAGATTTTGTGCATCCAACTATAAAAGCGCATGACAACCTCTGCTTCCCTCTGCGAAGGGCTTATCTTTTACTTTTATCTCCTACATTGCATAAGAGTCATGGCGATCTTCACCCTTCCTTTTTACATTTTATCCTTTGGCAAGCACAGTATGTTGGAAAGATCCCGATATATATGGCTAATTGGGGTGTGAGTTTTCATGAACTATTACTGTTGACATTACCCTTGAGGTAAAACGTTGGGAGGCAAAACTATAAGCCCCTATCTTTCTCTGTGTTGGATTAAAACTCCATACCCGTAAGTATTGTGTGAGTGTCAGCAATTGTGAAAGACTATATGATAGTTGACTATGTGGACTTGCTGAAAAGCTCTTATATATTGACTCTTTCCTATGTTATGATAAATTGCAATTGCTCCAATGACTGAGATTATAGTTTGTTTGTTTTCAGTGAAGTTTATGACTCGTACTTGAAATTGTGATTGAATTATTACTCTAGCATAAGAAATCATATGACAAGAATTATATAAGTTGTTGTTCTAAGAATGATCATGATGCCCTCATGTCCGTATTTTATTTTTATCGACACCTCTATCTCTAAACATGTTGACATGTTTTTTGATTTCGGCTTTTCTCTTGAGGACAAGCAAGTCTAAGCTTGGGGGAGTTGATACGTCCATTTTGCATCATGCTTTTATATCGATATTTACTACATTATGGGCTGTTATTACACATTATGTCACAATACTTATGCCTATTCTCTCTTATTTTACAAGGTTTACATAAAGAGGGAGAATGCCGACAGCTGGGATTCTGGGCTGGAAAAGGAGCAACTATTAGAGACCTATTCTACACAGCTCCAAAAGTCCTGAAACTTCACGGAAGATGTTTTCCAAATATATAAAAAATACTGATAGCAAGAACTTCACCAGGGGGACACACCCTGCCCACGAGGGTGGTGGGCGCGCCCTACCCCCCTGGGCGCGCCCCCTACCTCGTGGGCCCCCTAGTGGCCCTCCGGTAGCCATCTTCTTCTATATGAAGTATTTCGATGGGAAAAAAATCATAAGCCATCTTCTCGGATGAAACTCCGCCGCCACGAGGCGGAACCTTGGTGGAACCAATCTAGGGCTCTTGCGGAGCTGTTCTGCTTGGGAAACTTCCCTCCCGGAGGGGGAAATCATCGCCATCGTCATCACCAATGCTCCTCTCATCGGGAGAGGGCAATCTCCATCAACATCTTCATCAGCACCATCTCCTCTCAAAACCCTAGTTCATCTCTTGTATTCAATTCTTGTCTCTAAGTCCGGGATTTGTGCTAGTAGGTTGCTAGTAGTGTTAATTACTCCTTGTAGTTGATGCTAGTTGGTTTAATTGGTGGAAGATCATATGTTCAGATCCTATATGCATATTAATATCCCTATGATTATGAACATGTTTATGCTTTGTGAGTAGTTACTTTTGTTCCTGAGGACATGGGAGAAGTCTTGCTATTAGTAGTCATGTGAATTAGGTATTCGTTCGATATTTTGATGAGATGTATGTTGTCTCTCCTCTAGTGGTGTTATGTGAATGTCGACTACATGACACTTCACCATTGTTTGGGCCTAGAGGAAGGCATTGGGGAGTAATAAGTAGATGATGGGTTGCTAGAGTGACAGAAGCTTAAACCCTAGTTTATGTGTTGCTTCATAGGGGGCTGATTTGGATCCATATGTTTCATGCTATGGTTAGGTTTACCTTAATACTTTTGTTGTAGTTGCGGATGCTTGCAACAGAGGTTAATCATAAGTGGGATGCTTGTCCAAGTAAGGGCAGTACCCAAGCACCGGTCCACCCACATACCAAATTATCAAAGTACCGAACGCGAATCATATGACCGTGATAAAAACTAGCTTGGCAATATTCCCATGTGTCCTCGGGAGCGCTTTTCTCTATATAAGAGTTTGTCCAGGCTTGTCCTTTGCTACAAAAAGGATCGGGCCACCTTGCTGCACCTTATTTACTTTTGTTACTTATTGCTCGTTACAAATTATCCTATCACAAAACTATCTGTTACCACTTATTTTAGTACTTGCAGAGAATACCTTGCTGGAAACCGCTTATCATTTCCTTCTACTCCTCGTTGGGTTCGACACTCTTACTTATTGAAAGGACTACGATAGATCCTCTATACTTGTGGGTCATCAATGTTCACACTTAATTTTTCTCTAAGTTGTGTAGCTCTTCGTGCATGGCGTTTATCCAATCCGGATTTTCCAATGCTTCTTCAACCTTCATAGGTTCAATGCTAGAGATGAATGAATAATGTTCACAAAAGTTAGCCAAATGAGTTTTAGAGCGAGTGATTATCCCGGTTTGAATATCATTGAAGATTTCTTCAACGGGATGATCCCTTGAGACTCTTGCTCGAACTCGTGAAAGCTTTTGCTTTGGTCAGGGTGGAACATCTTCTTCATCATCTTGTCCTTCTTCTTGGCCTTCTTCATTATTGGCATTCTTGTTCTCTTGTCTTGGTGGAGAAGGAGGTTGATGAGGTTCATCTTGGTGTACTTCCTTGTTTTCTTCACCTTGGCGCGTCCCACTTTTGGATGCTTTCATATCAACTCTTGGTTCACCTTGTCGTGAGGTAGAAGCTTCCACTTGGATGGACGAGGTACTCTCCTTTACCTCCGTTTGACGAATCTTGCCAATAGACAAGTCTTGGATTGCTTCCGAAGGATCCTTATCTCCTACATCAATTGGTGATTGCTCTACTTGCAAGCCGTTAGATTCATCAAACTTCACATGTACCGTCTCTTCAACCTTTCGGGTGAAATTGTTGTAGACACGGTAAGTGTAAGAGTTTGAGCCATAACCAAGTAGGCAACCTTCATGAAATTTAGACGCAAATTTAGAACGAAGATGCTCATCAAGAATGTAGCACTTTGAGCCGAATACTTGAAAGTATCCAACTTGGGGTTTGTTACCGGTGAGAAGTCGTATGCCGTCTTGCCGAGCAGCTTGTGAAGATACAAGCGGTTTGTTGCATGACAGGCTGTCTCAACCGCTTCCGCCAAAAAGTGTTTTGGAGTCTTGTACTCATCAAGCATCGTTCTCGCCATCTCAATAAGAGTTCGGTTCTTCCTCTCAACAACTCCATTTTGTTGAGGCGTGTACATAGCCGAGAACTCATGTGAAATCCCTTCTTCGTCAGGAAAGGTATCCACATTTGTGTTCTTGAACTCCGTTCCATTGTCGTAGCGAACCTTCTTGATCTTTACTTCAAATTGATTTTGGGCCTTCCTAGCGAAGTTCTTGAAGATCTTTTGGACCTGTGATTTATCATCAAGAAATAACACCCATGTAAATCTTGAAAAATCATCAACTATGACTAGACAAAATGAGTTACCACCGAGACTCTTGTAGGCATTGGGACCAAAGAGATCCATATGAAGTAGCTCGAGCGGTCTTCTCGTGGTCATAATGTTCTTCACGGGGTGACTTCCTCCAACTTGTTTTCCTGCTTGACAAGCACTACAAAGTCTATCCTTGTCAAATATAACATCTTTTACTCCAAGGATATGATCACCTTTAATAAGCTTATCAGTATTTCGCATGCCCACATGACCTAACCTTCTATGCCACAACCAACCTTTCGAGGATTTCGCAATTAGGCAAGTTCTAGGTTGAGCCTCTTTACTTAAATCAACAATGTAAAGATCACCTCTACGTGTACCGGTAAAGACCATTTTATGATTATCTCTATGAAACACTTGGCAATCTACTTCAGTAAATAGGACGCTGAAACCAAAGTCAGCAAGTCTAGATACGGAAAGTAAATTGTAGCCAACAGATTCAACGAGCATAACATTTTGTATGGAGCTATCATGTGAGATGGCCACCTTACCAAGGCCAACTACCTTACCCTTTGAGTTATCACCAAAAGTGACATACTTTCGAGGGCCATCGTTTTCAGCAAGCTCACGAAACATATCTTTGTCTCCAGTCGTATGATCGGTACTCCCACTATCCAGAACCCATTCCTTTCCTCCAGCCATTTAGCCACAAAGATTAGACATAAGACCAAAGTGTCTCATTGCATCATCAAGATCATAGTCACTATCATCATCCTCTCCATGTTCAACATCGTCATGTGGTGGATAAATTCCTAGAGAGAGTGATTCATTAGAAATATGACAGTAACAATGTTCATCTCTATCAATTCTAATGACTTCGGAAATGATATTGCTAATGATTCCAACATCTCCTTTGGCACTCGTAAGATTAGTAAGATCAAATAAACAATCACCAAATTTGGGATCATTGGAACTCATCTTACTCAAGGCAATAGACTTATGAAGAATCTCATCTAAGTTTTCCAAGGAATAGTTTGGAAATCGTTCCTCAAGGAATCTCCATATGGTGTAGGCACAATCAAGAGCACGCAAGCTAGCAAGCAAGTTTCTGGGCAAACCTCTAGTGATTAAATTGACAGTTCTAAGATTACAGATCATGTCAATAGACTCATCAAGGGTAGGATGCAAAGGATCAAGATGAGGTGCACAAGGGCTAGTAATGTACTTGTTCAAATGATATTCATTGAAAATCTCAGGCATCTCATTTTTCCACTAATGAAAGTACTCTCCATCAAGTATAGGCACTATATGTCTATCTAAGACTCCCCAACGTAGACTCATCCATCTTCCTCCAAAGGTGTTTAAACCAAAGCAATGGAGACCAGAGCTCTGATACCAATGGAAAGGATCGAGAAGAGGTGTCTAGAGGGGGGTGAATAGACTCTTAGTAAGAAAAGTTGCAGTTTTTAATTTCTTTAAGTTGAAGTGGAGTTTTAGCACAAGTTTAAACATTCACAATACATATCAAGCAAGCATGACAAGAGTATATGAGGAGAGGAAAGTAAATCATGGAAGTTGCAAGAATGTAAAGGGATGTGATTTGAGTGTGCAAACGCAATTGGAGATACGGAGATTTTTGGCATGCTTCCGATAGGTGGTGCTATCGTACATCCACGTTGATGGAGACTTCAACGCACGAAGGGTAACGGTTGCGCGAGTCCACGGAGGGCTCCACCCATGAAGGGTCCACGAAGAAGCAACCTTGTCTATCCCACCATGCCCATCACCCACGAAGGACTTGCCTCACTAGGGTTGATCTTCACGAAGTAGGCGATCTCCTTGCCCATACAAACTCCTTGGTTCAACTCCACAATCTTGACGGAGGATCCCAAGTGACACCTAACCAATCTAGGAGGCACCACTCTCCAAAAGGTAATAGATGGTGTGTTGATGATGAACTCCTTGCTCTTGTGCTTCAAATGATAGTCTCCCCAACACTCAACTCTTTCTTATAGGTTTGGATTTGGTGGAAAGATGATTTGAGTGGAAAGCAAGTTGGAGAAGGCTAGAGATCCAGATTTATGTGGTTGGAGTGGATTATCTTGACCTTAACACATGAGTAGGTGGTTCTTTCTCAGAAAATGTATGCTGGAAGTGTAGGCATGTTCTGATGGCTCTCCTCACGAATGAAGAGTGTGTGGAGGGGTATATATAGCCTCCACACAAAATCTAACCGTTACACACAAATCACCAAACTCGGTAGGACCGATTTAGTTCATAATGTGACCGTTAGACATTTCGGTGGGACCGATATGATCAACTCGGTGGGACCGATGTGCTAGGGTTAGGGTAATACCTCGTCTCGGTTTGACCGGTTACGCAAACTCGGTGAGACCGATTTTGGTAATAAGCAAAACAGAGAGTTGGTCAAGCAAACTCGTGGGACCGATTGCATATCTCGGTGGGACGAAATTATTGCAATAGGTAATGGAGAGTTTGCAAGCCCATCTCAGTGAGACCGAGAACCCATCGGTGAGACCGAATTGATTAGGGTTTGTGGCAGTGGTTGTGTCAAGTGAACTCGATGGCGCCAGATGGAAAATTTCGGTGGGTCCGAGTTTTGACTTTTGGTTTGGGACATATGTGGATATGGGAAAGTGGTTGAGGGTTTTGGAGCATATCACTAATCATTTTGAGCAAGCAAGCCATTAAGCAACACCTCATCCCCTTTTAATAGTATTGGCTTTCCTATGGACTCAATGTGATCTTGGATCACTAAAAGTAAAAAATGTAGAGTCCTAAGCTTTTTGAGCTTGAGCCAATCCTTTCTCCTTAGCATATTGAAAGGGTTCCATATTCTCTTGTCCACGCCACTCCATCTGTTGAACTTGTGTGTAATATACTAGATGACAACATTAGTCCAACAAGAGATATGTTGGCATTAATTACCAAAGCCACCCAGGGGGCACTTGTGCTTTCAGTGGGTCCAAAGAATGAGTATATGCCGCGCCGTCTGTTTTAACACACAGGAGCTGGTGTGGTGATTATACACACACACACGCATGCACACGAACTGCATGCATGCAACACTCACACAACCACATGCAGCCATGCATGCACGCAACACACATACATACACACGCAGCCACGCATGCACGCAACACTCACACGCACACACGCACGCATGCATGCACACACTGCACGACCAACACACACTCTCACGCTCAAGTGCTCAACCTACACGTGCATGCGCACACATCAGGCCCTGACAGACACATACACAACCAGGTGATTCCCGCGCACGGGTTGGAGTCTTGCCGCGCCTGCATAAATTTGTGTTTATCTGACCTTTTTCCTATGTGAACTGACAGGTGGGACCCACAAGGAATGTGGTTAATTTAACTAGTCAACATGGTGCCACACAGACTATTTGGTCGGTCAACAGAGTGCAATTCGATGCTGAATGGTGAGCAACTGACCGTATAATCACCGCAAAACGTATATAGTGACCGTAATGAGCGTATTCTGAAGTTCGGTGACAGTATTATGCTTTCTCTCTGTAGGCCCTCCAAAACTACATCTCTACACGTTCTCGCATGTTACATCTAACAACTATACAATACATCTCTACTACTACACTCTAACACAATAAATCATATGTGTTTTTAGTTTATAGATATCATATTGTTACTTAATTGTTTAGTTTGCATACATTAAAATTTCCTTTGAAATGTATGGCCCGTACCATCTACCGTGCGGGAAAAATCCCGCCCTTTCCTGTTTAATCGGGTTTGTATCGATGGATCGTGCAGAACAGCAAAACTATAGTACTATACAGTACAAGTGACAGTTCACTAGGCCGCCGTGTCGTGTACTCCTTCGTCGTAAGAGTGGAGCACTCGCTTTCATAAATGTTCTAGTCCCTTTCGCCAACATGTGGGACATCAAGCTACCGGTCCACGTGCCATACCGAAATATAGTGTAGAGCAGCAGGGGTGAAGCACCCCAGTCATGGCGCCGGCGTAGTAATGAGCAATGAGGCATCAAATCACAAAGCTGCACCTTTCCCGTAGTTAAGTTGGAGGGACGAAGTAATAATGCTGCTAGTAAAAAAGAAGTTGGAGGGACGAAGCAACCATCATTTCACTCGTTGCTGAATCTGCTTCTCCCACATCTTCTTCAAGTTAACCACGTGTTGCTTCTGTCGTTGTTCTGCCTCATGTGGGACGCGGATCGGCTTGATAAAGCACTGACACATGGGATCACATGTTAGCAAACTGCCAGGCCAACGTCCTCTACAAATAAGAAACCTCCCCGCCATCCGCACGACATCACCTCCTTTTTACTGATCTTATTCTATAATTTTTCAGATCAATATAATTGAGATTTGTATAGATAGCACACAAGAGCAAAACCAAGTGGTACGTTTAAGGGCATCCACAATGTGTAGCCAAATGTGAAAATAGCTTTTGTCATCGACGGGAACCATTGTGGACGGTGCTGCCAAAGCCAAAAAGATGGAACCGAAGCTCCCTGATTGATTGATTGATTGATTGAAGGAATAGAAAAATGCAATGTCTCTCCTCCTTCTCCCGTGCTTGGACGCATGTATAGTATAGAGCACAGAGTCTACTCCCCTGTCCCTTCTATCACAAATCACAAAGTAGTGAGGCGTCAAATCACAAAGCACGGACGAAGCAACCATCATTTCACTCTTCGCTAACTCCGCTTCTCCATCATCTTCTTCGAGAAACCACCTCACCGCACTAAGCTGGACAGACGACGCTATTGTGTACTAGTAGTACTAGTACATTTAAGCGTCCTTTGGTTCAACGGACTTCCTGGATGCAAATAAGGCGGTTGTCTCGGCTTGCAGGAGGCACTTGCGAATGACTTACTATGGTCTGCCTCAATGGTGTTCTCCGTCGAACGCACTTCGCCAAACCACAACGTTCGAGATATCGTCGACGTCACTGCAATATGGAAGGAAGTCAAATAGTTACTACCTCCATTTTTTGTACACAAGGCCAGTATATCAAAATTACAATTTGCAAAAGGCCACTAACACTAATCGTGGCAAAATTGATGGGGTTTGCCTCATACTAGCAACCAAGGACATTAATATACCCTTGCATGCATGCGGAAGTGAAAAGGTTTGTTTGCATGGCGCTTTAGTAATCAAGCGATGGGGAGTGATATGGTTAGCTCTTTGGGCTTTGGAGAAAAAAATACACATTAATTGACACGTCAAACGACGATTTGTATTGGTTAATCCCGCGAAGGAAAACCCCGTCTTTCTTTTTTAACACTAGTACTCCTAGTACATACGTACTTATCTTGTTTGGGTCCAGGCCTTGCATTGCCATACTTAGCCACACATTTTTGCCAAGCTTGGCTAAAGTTTTCAAAATGAAAAGGAGGTACACTTGTGCATGGCTGTCGCGGTCGTACCGCACCTCACACGATCGCTCCTGCATGCAGCGATCGCACCGCACCCTCACACAGCCCCTCCTGCACGCCGCAACCCAACCAAGGGAACACACCCTCACTGACACGTGCTACCGCTGACAGATAATTTTCGTTCATACCTTATGTTTATCCAACTGCATGTTGGGGTGTATCCGTACGGCCCGTGCGGTGGTCTGTTGGGGAAGAAGAAGAGGTGAGGAAGAAGGGTTATGAGACATAGGATATTCATCCAACCACCTGAAACGGTAGACTGACCCAAATGATGAAAGTCAGGCGACTTGCATAAAAATATATGTTTTTACACAACAAAAGATCCCTAAAACAACATAAATAAAAACTATCACTACTCGCGGAACGAGACGACCTCGTCATCTTTTGCTGCCGGCGCGAACCAGCCATAGCTGACGACGTGTGTCTCCGCACCGTGGTTGTCCTCGGCCTCCAACTACTCGTTCACGTGGAGCGTGGGGGTGCTCTGCACGGACAAGAGCACCGCCCGGTTCAAGTCGAGGACGTCCAGTTCTGCCTGCAGGAGGGCCTCGATGGGAGCAGCATCCGCACGCTCCACGTCAAGTTGAGCCTCCGCGTCCCAGTTCACATCCACAACATC
This sequence comes from Triticum aestivum, assembly GCF_018294505.1. NCBI lineage: Eukaryota > Viridiplantae > Streptophyta > Magnoliopsida > Poales > Poaceae > Triticum > Triticum aestivum. The sequence goes on along the minus strand of NC_057803.1, from coordinate 497,472,514 downwards.
CGGTTCAGCCTGCAGGAGAGCCTCGATGGTAGCAGCATGCGCGCGGTCCGCATCGAGTTGAGCCTCTGCCTCCCAGTCCTCCTTTAGTATCACCGGGTTGAACCGCTGGTCCGCCTACACCATGGGGGACCCGGACGCCGGCACGAAGTCGACCTCCATCGTCTCATACCCATCGGGGGCCTTCTGTGCCGCGACCTCCGCCTTGAACATTGGATCGGCTTCCTCCTCCTCGTAGCTTGGCTCCAGAGAACTCGGGGATTGGCCCGCCGCAAAGCGAGCTTGGGAACGGAGGTCTGTGGCGCCGACCGCCGCCACGATTTCTACGAGGCGCTCTGGCGTCAGCATCTTGTAGTACGTGATCTTGCGGTGCACCATAGCTTTCCGATGAACTAGAGGACGCTTGATCCGGGCTATGGGATCGAAAGGTGGGGGAATGGGCTGAAGAGGAGGTGTGGTTTTGGACAGTGGCTGGCATAGGCCGAGCAGCGAAGGTTCTGGTGTGAATAGTGGTTCCTGCCGAGCAGCTAAGGTTAATCTGTTTTGACTGTACGTCGCTCTTGTCGCGTTCGCGTTGCACCCCGGCACGCTGGACCCTCCACGTCGTTCACCACATGGAACGCGCTTCGTCTTGCGTTTTCGCTCGCTTGTGGGACCGCGGTTGAGAGTAAACCGACGTCCCTCCCCCTCCCCTGCCCGCGTCATTTATACTACCACTCCCTCCGTTTTATGCGGAGTAAATAAAAGCAGATGGAGTATACTACGGATGAGGATCCCGTGACGTGGCTGAACCCATTGAGTAACTGACATGCGGGGCCTAGCAAGCATGGGGTCCGCCAGTAAGTGACCAAAAGGGAGGGTAAGGCAGGGATACCTACGTCACAGGATCCACTTCCACTACTACTCCCTCCTTCATCTACAGGGCCTAATGCATTTTTCAAGCCTAACTTTAACCAAATGTTAGAGTAATAATATATGACATGCAACTTACACAAAGCATACGGTCAAACTCATATGTGAAAGGAGCTTCCAATGATATAATTTTCACATTATACATCTCATGTACTATTAATCTTGTCAATAGTCAAAGGCGGTTTTGAAAAACACATTAGAGCATGGTTAATAATATAGCCAGCCGATGGCTATAAGGAACTGCCATGTCATCTATAGCCATCATCTATATGCACTCATACAATAGTGTGGGCTATAAGGTTGGCTATTTCCCACAAAAAAATAATACATAAGGCTGGCTATTGTATTAGTACTTTTCCCATCTCCTCTCTATCTCTTTCTTCATATTTATTGTATTTACCTAGGAATGCGTATATAGCTAGGCTCTTGCATGAGAGCTCACTCCCCTTAGTTTTTCACATCTCTCTCCTTCACATAGGCAAAAGTGCCATGTAAGTTGGCTCTTAGTAGTAGAATGGCTATTAGGTTGGCTCTAAGCATTTAATATTTGCATGAGCAAGGTATATGATTGGAAGAGAGTTGCATCCATACTATTTTTTCTTGATCTATGAGCAAGGCATATGATTGGAAGAGCCCGCTTCACTCTCTCTCCTTTCTTCTCACTCCTCCAAGTAGGATTTTGATGACATGACAAGTCTTATAGCCTATTGACTAGGCCTTATTAGACTTGCTCTTAGGCCCTATATAAATGGAAGGAGGGAGTACTATGAGCACTGCATACTCTACTATAGATGTTGCCAGTACTCCACTAGTACTATTGGACAGGGAGGTTAAAAAATATTACTATTGGACTGGCTATACGTGGCGAAATCCTAGTAGGAAGAGTATGCGCGAGAAAAAGCACATTCACGTGGTTGAAAACAAATTGGAAACCATCTTTGTTTGAATACAAATCTAGGAGTACATATGAATCTAACAATATTGATTGGGCGTTGTTGAATGTTGATACTTTTTTCTGTAAGTTTGATCAAAGTAGAGATACTTTGACTACACTAAAACTTATACATAAACTACTCCCTCTGTTCCTAAATATAAGCCTTTTTAGATATTGAAATGAGAGACTACATACGGAGCAAAATGAGTGAACCTACACTCTAAACTATGTCTATATACATCCGTATGTAGTCCGTAGTGAAATCTCTAGAAAGACTTATATTTAGGAACGAGGGGAGTAGAAAGGATCGAAGGGAGTATATTGTACGTTCAAAAGCGAAACGAACATTGAATACCCTCTATATATGATTTGCAGATGCTATGATCACCGGTTCAAAATTTTGAATCCGCCTTAGGTATCACACATGCACCCACTCGTTTTCTCTCGAGTTCATCTCAGGGTCCGGAGATCGATTGAGAGAGGACTAGGGTTGGTACAATACGTTCGTTTCGCTTATGAACGTACAATATACTCCCTCTGATCCCCACAAAACCCTCCCCCCCCCCACGGGTCATTTCTATCATAGAAATAGACCAAACCTTTATCTTCTTGCACGACACACAATTGATCTCTCAACATCAATCGATCTCGTCAAGATGTGTCGGGGCATGAACCGAATGGGATGTCAAAACTAAGACGAGAAGCGACACGTAGTGGAGGCAAAGTGAAACTTTAAACGAACCATTTGTTTGTATGCATGTTGGACAAATTACAACATTGGAAATACAAGCATGGTCTAGGCCCACATGCGAATGATACTTGGCGGAATGTTCAAATGACGCATGCGGGAGGATGGACTCGACCGGAGGGCGGCATGATCGATGGAGAAGAGGGTTGGAGAGGAATGAGAAATAAGCAACGCCGCATGATTATACTTGAACAGCTCAAATAAACAATAAGTTGTCTCGTTTTCCCTTCCGTCTTGGTCATGAAGTAAGATACTCCCTCTGTTTTTATTTACTCTGCATATTAGGTTTGACTGAAGTCAAAATTCATAAAATTTGACCAAGTTTACGGAAAACTAGCAAGATGCCCGTGCCTTGCACGGAACATCAAGATCTTGTGGGAGAAAAGGATGAACGGGGGAAGGCCTTATCTGCAAATGTGGAGAGGAGTGCGGGTAAATTGTCATAGTTTCCTTCCTATCCGATAGATATAGATCGGACGACCTATATTGGAGGATGGCAGGCACACCATCATCACCAACTCATGCTTTTTATTTACACTAGCAAGATGCCCGTGCGTTGCACGGAACATCAAGATGCATTTGTATGAGTAGTTTATCTTGTGGGAGAAAAGGATGAATGAGGGAATGCCTTATTTGCAAATGTGGAGAGGGGTGTGGGTATCTTTTTGCAAAATTGCCATAGTTTCCTTCCTATCCGTCAGATATAAATCAGACAGACTCTTATAAAAAATAGAGTTGGTGATGACGGTGTGCCTGCCATCCTGCAATATAGGTCGTCCGATTTATATCTGACAGATAGGAAGGAAACTATGGCAATTTTGTAAAAAGGTACCCACACACCTCTCTGATACGTCTCCAACGTATCTACTTTTCCAAACACTTTTTCCCTTGTTTTGGGTTCTAACTTGCATGATTTGAATGGAAAGAACCTGGACTGACGGTGTTTTCAGCAGAATTGCCATGGTTTCTTTTTTGTTCACAAATAAAAGTTCTCAGAATGACCTGAAAATCCATGGACACACGTTTTGGAATTAATAAAAAATACTGGCGAAAGAATCAGCATCAAGGGGCCCACTCCCTGTCCACGAGGGTGCATAGCACGCCCCCTGCCTCGTGGGCCCCCTGAGACTCCACCGACGTCAACTCCAACTCCATATATTCACGCTCAGGGAGAAAAAATAGGAGAGAAGGATTCATCGCGTTTTACGATACAGAGCCGCCGCCAAGCCCTAATCTTCATCTGGAGGGCTGATTTGGAGTCCGTTCGGGGCTCCGGAGAGGGGAATCCGTCGCCATCGTCATCATCAACCTTCCTCCATCACCAATTTCATGATGCTCTCCACCGTGCGTGAGTAATCCCATCGTAGGCTTGCTAGACAGTGATGGGTTGGATGAGATTTACCATGTAATCGAGGTAGTTTTGTTAGGGTTTGATCCCTAGTATCCATTATGTTCTAAGATTGATGTTGCTATGACTTATGCTTAATTCTTGTCACTAGGGCCCGAGTGCCATGATTTCAGATCTGAACCTATTATGTTTTCATGAATATATGTGAGTTCTTGATCCTATCTTGCAAGTCAATATTCACCTACTACGTGTTATGATCCGGTAACACCGAAGTGACAATAATCGGGACCACTCCCGGTGATGACCGTAGTTTGAGGAGTTCATGTATTCACTAAGTGTTAATGCTTTAGTCCGGTACTATATTAAAAGGAGGCCTTAATATACCTTAGTTTCCAATCGGACCCCGCTGCCACGGGAGGGTAGGACAAAAGATGTCATGCAAGTTCTTTTCCATAAGCACGTATGACTATATTTGGAATACATGCCTACATTACATTGATGAACTAGAGCTAGTTATGTATCACCCCATATTATAACTTTTGCATGAGGAATCGCATCTGACATAATTATCCATCGTTGATACATTGCCTATGAGCTTTTCACATATTGATCTTTGCTTAGTTACTTTTCCGTTGCCACTGTTACGATTGCTACAAAAACTACTATTGTTACTTTTGCCACTGTTATCGTTACTTCCATACTACTTTGCTACTAAATATTTTGCTGCAGATATTAAGTCTTTCAGGTGTGGTTGAATTGACAACTCAATTGCTAATACTTGAGAATATTATTTGGCTCCCCTTGTGTCGAATCAATAGATTTGGGTTGAATACTCTACCCTCGAAAAATGTTGCGATCCCCTATACTTGTGGTTTATCAAGACTATTTTCTGGTGCCGTTGCCGGGGAGCATAGCTCTATTCTTTCAGTCACTTGGGATTTATATCTGTTGATCACTATGAGTAACTTGAAAGATGAAAGAACCAAGATTTTTCCCTCAACTATGAGGGGAGGTAAGGACTGCCATCTAGCTCTGCACTTGTTTCTCCTTCTGTTTTGAGTAAACTTGCGACACCTACTCCTGCTATTGATTCTGATATGTCGCATGTTATTGATGATGCCACTTCTGCTATGCATGATGCTTATGATTAAACTACTTCTGTGCTTGATAATACTGGGCCATTAGGTGAATTTCTTGATGAACAACTTGCTAGGGTTAGAGAGAATGAAATTATTGAAACAGATAATATTGATGAAAGTGATGATGAAGATTCTCCCCCTAGATATGAATTGCCTGATATGCCTGAGGGTTATGTTATGGATGAATAAAATGCTAGAGACCTTTTTGCTTGCAAAGATAGATATGATATTAAGAAATTGTTAGCTAAGCTGAAAGAAAAGTCTTTGAATGCTAGAATGAAATATGACCCTGCTTTTGCTACTTCACCTATCTGTATTTCTGATAAGGATTATGATTTCTCGGTCAATCCTGACTTAATTACTTTGGTTGAATCTGATCCTTTTTATGGCTATGAATCTAAAACTATTGTCGCACATCTTACTAAACTGAATGATATAGCCACCCTATTCACTCATGAGGAAAAAAATTGTTACTACTATATCCTTAAGTTGTTTCCGTTCTCATTAAAGGGTGATGCTAAAACATGGTTTAATTCTCTTGCTCCTAGTTGTGTGCGTAGTCCCCAGGATATGATTTATTACTTCTGTGCTAAATATTTCCCCGCTCATAAGAAACAAGCTGCCTTAAGGGAAATATATAATTTTGTGCAAATTTAAGAAGAGAGTCTCCCACAAGCTTGGGGGAGGCTTCTCTGATTACTTAATGCTTTACCTGATCATCCTCTCAAGAAAAATGAAATACTTGATATCTTTTATAATGTACTAACCGATGCTTCCAGAGACCACCTGGATAGTTGTGCTGGTTGTGTTTTCAGGGAAAGAACCGTTGAGCAAGATGAATTGCTATTGAATAATATATTGAGTAATGATAATGATTGGACACTTCCTGAACCAACCCCTAAGCCAACTCCGAAGAAAAGGGGTATTCTATTTCTCAGTCCTCAAGATATGCAAGAGGCAAAGAAATCTAAGAAATTAAAGGGTATTAAAGTCGAAGATGTTAAGAACTTACCACCTATTGAAGTAATACATGGTCTTAATAACCCGGCATAGGTAGTAAAGGTAAATTCTCTCTATAGATTTGATGCAAGTGATATTCCTCATAATAATTCTGCTAGCCAATGCTTTGATGAGTTTGATAATTTTATGTTAAACAAGAAAACTTCAATGCTTATGTTGGTAGACAATTGAAACGTAATGCTTATATGATTGAACACTTGAGTGATTATATGTCTAGAGTTAAAGGTGACCTTAAACTTATTAGTAAACATGCTTCTATGGTTACCACTCAGGTAGAACAAGTGCTTAAAGCACAAGATGATTTGCTCAATGAATTAAATAATAATAAAAATGATAATGTTGTTAGAGTTGTGACAAGAGGGGGTAAAATGACTCAGGAACCTTTGTATCCCGAGGGCCACCCTAATAGAGTTGAGCAAGATTCTCAGAGAACTAATGTTGATGCACCTAGTCCTTCTAAGAAGAAGAATAAGAAAAATGATAGGACTTTGAATGCTTCTAGTGAACCTGTTGTTGACACGCCTGAGAATCCCAATGATATTTCTATTTCTCATGCTGAAACACAATCTGGTAATGAACATGAACCTAGTGATAATGTTAATGATGATGCTCAACCTAGCAATAACAATGATGTAGAGGTTGAACCTGCTGTTGATCTTGATAACCCACGATCAAAGAATCAACGTTATGATAAGAGAGACTTCGTTGCTAGGAAGCATGGTAAAGAAAGAGAACCATGGGTTCAGAAACCCATGCCTTTTCCTCCTAACACTACAAAAAGAAGACACATCCGTGACATTTTGGGCTGAACGAATTTTTTTCTATCATACATATGACACTTCTATGACGATAATTGTGACAAAACCCGGTATCATCATAGATGTGGTGGGCTCCTACTTCTATGACAAAAAATCATGACAGAAAATGGGCTTTTCATCCTGGGCGGGCCGGAGACGCAGCTGCATGACATTCTTTGGGTCATCCATGACGGAAAAAACCATGGTAGAAGCGAGGGGGAGGAAAATTTCGGGGAGTTCTGGGTTACGGTGGGAAGTCGGGGGCCGAGCAATGTGCGCTTCTCTCGTACATGTACGCGCGTGTGTGCGAGGCGTTGGCTCTAACTGAACCCGAGTGAGGCGTTGGGCTCTAACTGAACCCGAGCGATTGCACTGCAGGCTACGCGTTACTGAACCCGAGCGATCGATCGATGGCTATTAACTGAACCCGATCGAGCGATTCATTCGCTACTGCTGCTAACTGAAGCTGATCGATGCTGCCTATGGGATGAACAGTGAGCGTTGCGGGGGGGGGGGGGGGTGGATGAACAGTGAGCGGTGGCGTTGCCTCTGGATGAACAGGACCCCATGGTGTGGTGGAGGGTTGGATGAATAGTAGATGGTGGAGGGATGCCCGTGGAGGGGTGGTTGAACATGACCCCATGGTGTGGAGGGCTGGATGAACAGTAGACGATGGAGGGGTGCCCGTGGAGGGGTGGTTGAACAGTAGCCGGTGGAGTAGCGCGCGGTGGAGGCTGGATGAACAGGAGCCCGTGGAGGCTGGAGGAGGTTGACGGTAGCCGGTGGAGGCTGGAGGAGGTCGACGGTGGAGATGAACAATATCCCGTGGAGTCCCGTTTTGCAGTACGCCACACCCCTCCCGATCAACAGGACCCCCGTTTCGACCGTAGGAGATCCTTTTCGTCCGTTTTGCGATATGCCACACCCCTCCCGATCAACAGGACCCCCGTTTTGACCGTAGGAGGTCCGTTTCATCCGTTTTGCGGTACGCCACACCCCTCCCGATCAACAGGACCCCCGTTTCGACCGTAGGAGGTCCGTTTCGTCCGTTTTGCGGTACGCCACACCCCTCCCGATCAACAGGACCCCCGTTTCGACCGTAGGAGGTCCGCTTCCTCCGTTCTGCGGCATGCCATGCCTCATTTCCATCGCATGTTCCGTACAAGCCCTCCCGATGAACATGACCACGCATTCCGTTCCGACCCAGCCGGTTGGCTCCCATGCGTTCCGTTGCCTCCCAATGAACACGACGCATTCCGTTGCCTCCCGATGAACACGGCGCATTCCGTTGCCTCCCCATGAACACGACGCATTCTGTTGCCTCCCCATGAACACGACGACGACGCTGTTTCTCCGTTCCGACCCAGCCATGTACACGAGCCCTGGTCGTACATATGCGCGAGTAGGCGTTCGAGACCCCGCCCGTATGTACACATACATGGCCGTATTTTATTTCTTGCACCCTAGCCGTTGTACATACGTGTACATGCTACGTGCGCGCCTCTACTACGACACGTACGCGCCTCTACTACGACACGTGCGCGCCTCTACATCCACCAGTATATATGTACGTACACGTTCACGACCAGAATGACAACGCTATGTACGCTTCGACCAGGTGGGTCCCGACTGTCAGGCACTTCCTTGCCTGCAAAGATGTAGCTGGTGGGTCCCAGCAGTCAGGGGCGAATCATTTTTTTGCTTGGACGCACTTCCTTGCGTGCGAAGATGTAGCTGGTGGGTCCCAACAGTCAGGGGCAAACGTTTTTTCACGAAATACGGTGGCCCGTCCGGTGGGTCCCCGCTGTCAGATTTTGCACATAATAAGGAGGCAGTTCCTTGCTGCAGCCGTGGACCCAGCTGTCAGCCTCTCCACGTACAGTCCACGTCCGATGGAAGTCATTCGTTGACCATGTTGACCACACCGCGCCGAGAGCACCACGGTGGTGGACGACGGCGAGGCCTAGGAAGGGGACGATGCGGAGCCGGGTAAGACGCGACAATGGATGCCCACGCGTAGAGGAGTACGAGGGTTCACTGGTTCCCTGCGGTGTGAGGCTGTCGTCGCCGCAGAATAACAGGGGGTGTCAGTCGTTGACCACGTTGACCAGGCCGCGTCGAGAGCACCAGGGCAGTGGACGACGGCGAGGCCTAGGAAGGGAACGACACGGAGGCAGGAAAGACTCGGCAGTTATTTCCCACGCGGAGGGGAGTATGACTGTACGAGGGTTTACTGGTTCGTCTGCCGTCGCCGGAGAATAACAGCAGGTGTGGGTGAGTAGATGGATGGCTAGGCCAGCGATGGGAGTACGGTGGGGCGGTGAGGCCTGCGTGGCAGCACAGCCGGCCGCAGGGAGGAGGGAGCAGGCAGTCCCGCCGGCTCTTTTTGACCGGCTGGAGCAGGAAGAGCAAAGATTGAAGAAGCACGACGGCCGTTCGATGGACATCCAACAGTCACTGCTTGTGCGTCAACCTTTTTTTAGGAAAGCCTCAAATCTGTGGAAAACAGCATACAACCCATCTGCCATTAATTCTAATAATTTACAGCCCATTTGCTAATTCTTAAGGGGTTTTTTGGAGCCCATATTCTTTTTGTTAGCATTACAGCCCATATTGTGGCCACGGTTAAAAAATTATACGAATTTTTGCATATTTCGGTGCGCTCCGAACTGTTTTTAATCCTGAATTTCGACTCACATTCAAATTGATTTTAAAATAAATGTATATCAATATAAAATCCAACAAATTCTCCACGCATAAAAATTAATGTAATTTAAAATCTCGAAATGAAAAAAAATATTTGAAACTAATTGCTGGTTTGATGTGTTTTAAAAATGTACAACCATTTCTCATTACTGATGGGCCATTTTCTCGGCCAGCCGAATGAAAGCTCTCCTCTTCTTGAAAGATTTGCAGCCCAACAGGCCTGACAAAGCGACTTACTTGGCAAATCACAAAAAACTAGGTTTTGGCCGTGGACCCAGCTATCAGCCTCTCCACGTACAGTACTCTTTCGATGGAAGTCGTTCCTTGACCACGTTGACCACGCCGCGCGGAGAGCACCACGGTGGTGGACGACGGCGAGGCCTAGGAAGGGGATGACACGGAGCCGGGGAAGACGCGGAAGTGGAAGCCCGCGCGGAGAGGAGTACGAGGGTTCACTGGTTCGGCTGTGGTGTGAGGCTGTCGTTGCCATAGGGCCTGGCCAGCGGTGGGAATAGTAGGGGGCAGTGAGGCCTCCGCGGAAGCACAGCCGGCCACGGGAGGCAGGAGCATGCGGCACGATCGGCGCTGCTTTGGGCGGCTGGAGCAAGAAGACCAGAGGTTGAAGAAGCACTACGGCCATTGGATGGACATCGTACGGTCACTGGAGCTAGAATCATTCATATTGACTAAGTTGACAAAGCCCTTCGTCCCCGTCAACTTAGTAGGCCCACAAGTCAGCCTCCCACCAAGGTGGGTCCCAACTAGCCGAGGGAGTATTCATTTTTTTTGTGCATAATAAGGAGGCACTTCCGGTGGTCCAAGCTGACAGCGGGGGGAATGTTTTTTTTTGTGAAATACGGTGCCCCTTAAGGTGGGTCCCAGCAGTCAGGGGGCAAACATTTTTTCACAAAATACGGTGGCCCATCCAATGGGTCCCTGCTGTCAGTTTGAGGAATCATTATTTTCCGCGTAATAAGGGGGCACTTACTTGCTACGGCTGTGGACCCAGCTGAGACTCTCCACGTACAGTATACTTCCGATGGAAGTCGTTCCTTGACCACATTGACCTCGCCGTGTTCCGTTGCATGCATGCGTCCATGGGCGTGGTGCGTCCCCACTATTAGCCTCTCACGTACAGTCATCTTCCGATGACTCTCGGTTGTTGACCATGTTGACCACACTGTGCCAAGCGCACCCATACTAGAACGACCCGGAGATGGGGAAGACGGGGCAGTGGAGTCGCAGATGGAGAGGAGTGGGAAACTTCACTGGTTCGGGTGTGCGGCAGCACAACCGCGGTGCCGCCCACGGGAGACAGGAGCAAGAACAGAGGTTGAAGAAGGAGCACGACTGTTGGATTAACATCCAATGGTCCAGCTGCTAGAATCATTTGTTGATTAAGTTGACAAAGTCGTGCGTACCCGTCCGCTTAGTAGGCCCACAAGTCAGTCACCAAATCTGACGGGTCCCAGCTGTCAACGGGATGAATAGTTTTTTTCGTAAAACAAGGAGGCACTTCCTTCCGTGTGAAGATACAGCCGGTGGGTCCCAAATGTCAGGTGGAGGAAACATTTTTTTCAACTTAATAAGGAGGAACTTTCCTTGCGTGCGATCATGGACCTCGTGGGTCCCAGCCGTCAGGCTCTCCACGTATAGTCCTCTTCCGATGACTCTCGTTTGTTGACCACGCCGCACCGAACGCAGCGAGGCGGTGGACAACGGCGAGGCCCCGGACGGGAACAACTCGGAGATGGGAAAACGCGGCAGTGGAGTCACAGATTGAGAGGAGGAGAAGGGTTATAACTGGTTCTGTTGCGGCATGGGGCTATAGTCTATGGAGAATAACAGGAGGTGTCGAGGGGTGGAGGGATAGCCTGACCGGCGGTGGGGTAGCGCTTCACAGCGATGCATGCTAAGCAGAGCCGCTAGCCACCGGAGGCTAGACCAGGCGGTCCCGGCGACGCTGGAGGAAGAAGATGAGATATTGAAGGTGCATGACGGCCGTTGGATATAAATCCAATGGTTGTGTATGCCACAATCATTTGTTGACCAAGTTGACAACGCCCTGCGTAGGCTTCGACCTATTGGCCCACATGTCAGCCTGCAAAAATGTGGCATATATTTAACCCATGTTTTCTAGAATGTATAGTCCATTTGCTGGGCTAGGTGAACAAATAATTTCGCGTCAATCAGGCCCATTTATATTTTCTAAGAAATCCCAGCCCATTTGCACTTCCTTGAAATACACGTATTAGGTGGGCTCGTTATATATATAATGTTATGTTAGAAGGAGCAATTAATATCAAAGAATAAACCAGAGAGGCACATATATATATAATTAAGAAATTAGCGAGTTATTTCTCAAAATAAAAATGAGCGCGTTATTATTAAATTGGTCCTTAAAATCTTCGCAAGCTTTTGTACGCAATCACCAGGATTTTCCTTGCCTGTGAGTCAAAAACAACCAGGATTTTCCTTGCCAACTTCTGTTAAACATTTACTTTTATAAGTTAATAACACGTGGGATGTTTTTATAATGTATATATAAGTCTCTATAGAATATACGAAAATAGTAGTAATATAAATCTTTCCCTAATAATAAAGCACAGATTGACTCTTTGGGTTCACCGTCACAATATGCTTCTTTCCATGAATTTACGCTTTCAGTTTTTTTCCGTTAGTTTTGATTGACAGTCCGTCCAATTATTGCGAGGTGGTACTAAAAACTTTGTCCATCCAATTGGTCCACGTCCACATTCTCTTATTGGGCCTGCACGCATGTTTCGGCCTGCATGCACGCTTCTGTATCTGTACCTTACCTAATTCTCACACATGTACTCGGAGTAATCCCATCTCGATTGCTTACATGAAAGTCTACCAGTTTATATACCTAGGAAAATTGCATATCAACAACGAGCATCTTGAATCAACAAACACAGAATGAGAACGAAGGGAAATTGTACAACAAAACGGCAGTCCGGCGCGAAGCTGTTCAGTCCGGCGCTCGCCGGGGTGAGGAAGCGGAGGCGCAGCACGCAGACACCTGCGACGCAGGCTGTTCCACGCGCTGGCCACCTCTACACCATGCATGACATGGACACGAGCACAACGGCAAAGTGGCTTGAGGCTCGTGGTGGACCGGATCCAGCGAGGGGAAGGTCGGATCCGTCGGCTTGGAGAGGGAGGTGTGGAGGAGCACGCGGGGCAGAGGGCGGAGGAGGATGGAGGCAGAATGCTGAGGTCGGGCTGTGGACTCGAAGTGGAGGAGCCACAGAGAGGCCCGGGAGCCACCACGGTAGCCACGAGAGCGAGATGGGCCTGGCCATGCTTGGTGGTCGTCAGCCGACTTCGTGTTTCTCTGCTGATTATCCCTGACCACCTGCTGCCCGGGGTCGGCTCCATGTTGTTATCTCAGTTTGCTTGGTAGTTTCATTCTTGCTTAAGATTAGACCTAGCCGTGTAGATGCAGATGGACATTGGAGGTACAATGTTGGCACTGACGACTTGGATAAAAATATTTTTGTATGCACTCCGAGTGGGTCAGTGTATATACCCTTAAATTTTCACATTGAGTTTCCTTCAGTTAGACGACAACAAGGAGATAATGCACTCCTTTTTTCTGAAAAAATATCACAAGGGACATCTTTTGGAAGAATGACGAGCCATGTTGGCCGTAGTTGGAGTGAAAGAATTACAAATTTTTTGTGCCAAATAATCAAATATAGCACTGGTTCAGAAAAAACGAAACCATGAGAAATGTTGTTGTTGGATGTCAGTGCGCATCATATATCCTCTTGGCCATGCAAGTCATAACAGCAACAACTTTCTTCAGGCTGGTGATGCTCATATTGTCAATCATTCTCACTGTGGTGCCTGAGACAAAAACTCCTAAGGCATTTTGGTAATTTATGATGTTATTACACCGGAGCACATGTAATGACAGACCTGGTAAAGAAGAATAGAACGTAAGTGTGTGCCATATTTTTTTCCTGTTGCAACACACGGGCCCTTTTGCTAGTATATATAATGTGGTTAGAAGGGAAAACATAAATTGGACACAGCATTACTTTCATAAGAGTCCTGCGTTTTATACCCCACAGTAGGCATACTAACAAGTTCACACACAAATACAACAGAAAAGGTAAACATTCATATCAAACTCAGGTTCACAGGACACATTCATATTCATAGCCAACATTCACTATCAACAACTCAAAAGATTCATATATACACAAGCTCAACATATCTATGCATCCAAATGATTGATAGATCACACGACAATATTCATACATAATTCACAAAAACATTCAGATATACACATGTTCAGTATGTTTATGCATCCAAATGATTGAGATCACTGCCAATATGATCCACGGACGAACTTTAATTACCTAGGGTACAGACTGGTAAATGGTGTTCAATCGGAGGTACTTCTTGCTAAAATTAGTTCTTGTACGAGTAAACTTTCGAGTACATAAGAGGCAGCACAGACAATCTGAACTTTGCTTGTAGGTTTATCCTCAAATAGTGGCCTCGTGCCGAGGGAGGTTTGAGCAACTTGGCCACTACTTTCATCCAACTAGTTTACTGGCTCATCTTGGTCCTGTATCTCGCCAAAATTCTACATTGCAGACGAGAAAGGAGGCGGTTGAGAAAATGAACCACCCAAATTTTTTGTGCAGTTCAACTGAAATGGAGCATCCTTGGCGTGCAGACTGATTAAGTGCCAGATGAATATACGCGTCAACCAACTTGTCTGGAATCTTTAGACTCCATGCCATATAGTTCGCTACCATATGTGCCGATAACCAAAAGGCACAAGTTGGGACCAAAGACTGGACTGCGTTTTTCTGGGCTATGCACCAAGCAATATTTTTGGCGTTCACTCTCCTAATACTTGGAGTTTGACAATTGGTTGACGCCGGTTGATACTCGAATGAATATAGGCACTTCTTGTCAACATCGATGCTTGTCTGAGTGAACTTTGGAGTACATAGCAGCAGCATAAGTACCTGTCCATCTGATCATTTTGTGCAGTTCTACTGAAATCACCCGATGTAATGATTTGCCTGCGAGTTCAGGCTCCAAATTACTCCTTTATGAAATCGGCAAACAGTAGCACAATACCAAATTACCAATACATATGACAGGCACAATAATCAGGATAAAGACCAGTACCAACCTGTGTGAGGTAGCATATCAATTACTATTTCCTTTGACTGGAAGCCGAGATAAGCCAAGCGACTGACAGCAAAGGAAGAAAGCAAGCGGAGATTAGCGACTGACAGGAAAGGACGGAAGCTGTCGAGGCAATGAAGCACCCAAAGTTTTTGTGCAGTTCCACCAAAATCGAGCATCCCTGTTGGCACATATATTGAGAGAGTGAGATTACTGTAATAGTGGGACTAGTTGATGAAACATACACTAACAAATAGAAGCACCCTCATTATCTTAATGGGTAAAGTTAGCAACATAGTAGTCTTGCTTAAAGAGAGGTATTAGTTTATTTAATCAGTGCCAATTAGCTCAACTCAACACTCAAAGCATTGCCATTTATCATAGGTTGCAAAACTTTAACGTGCAAAGATAAAGGAGTTTCTCATGACAGTAGCACGATACAAATAGAGATGACAACAAACTAATATGGATGAAGGCCTTAGGCCCGTACCAACCTGAGAAAAAAGCTTATTCATGTAGTCCCATAAGAGATGATAAAGCACTCACTGGAATCACACAATAGTATATATTTTTGTGCACTTCAAATGTATGGTTGAAATCACTCTTGTTTACCAGTGCTGAGATTATATCGAAAGATTATCAAGAACTTCCAGCAGAGTTAAAGCACTGGCTGGGATACAGTTCATTGTATTGTCTTGTGTAGTTCCACTAAAATGTATGATTGGCACAACATGATCCCTGTTTGCACAAGTAGGAACAAGGTGAAACCTTCATTAGCTTAGTGAGAAAGGATAGGAAGACATTAGCATATTACTCAAACAGTAGCATCAAATTCATGATGGACAATACGCAAAACATTGCCTCATTGAACCAATGGCAATAAATTGACATGCAAAACAATAGCACTATTATGTCATGACACTAATAATATTCCCTCCCTGCTCCACCACATGATTCACCTCCATAGACAAACATACACACGTACATGATTCAGCATAGGGTCCTACTAAAGATTTGTTTAACTCCAACAGGAAAATTAGGCAGTAATAAATTAGTGGTACTTAAGTACTCCTAATTAATTAAGTGAGACAGCAGAAGTGGAAGGGCTCCCTGGAGGATCGTCTCACATGTAAGGTAGTCGTTGCCGGAGCCCTTGAATGGCCTCGACTGAGGCCTCTGGCTTCAGCAAGATCGCCTTGGCACTGTTTATTCTTCTTCTTCTTCCTCTTCATGCTCTGTTTCTCTTTCTCCTCACCAGTTGGTGAAACCAAGTACATGATTGGCCTTCTAATTCAGAATTGGTTTTGTCCGTGAGGGAGTACAAGTGTACTAGTAAAAACAACATTATTTTCTCATGGCAGTCGGAAAATAGAGATGAACACATGCATTAAATATCATTCTTACCTAAAGGAAGTTTATGGCGCAAATATGGATGATGAGGATTGGAACACAGATCTCCCTTTGTGCAGTTCCACCAAAATGAACCAACTGTTCCATTCTGACATTCTAGTTAAACAACACAAAAGTCACTTCTTTTATGAAGAGTTTTGTGCAGTGCACCAAAAGGTCACAACAGCAACCAGGTGAATTGGATACCCTGTTTGCACAAAAAGGCACAGAGGAAACAGTCAGAGTCTCAAACAATTACAGGCAAAAACATTTGGCTAAACTTGTCATGGCTTATAACAGTGGCATGGCTTCATTTTTACCAGGGACATTAGATTAAGAACAGCTAAGGCTGCGTTCGGTTCACAGGTTTGGTGCAGGATTTTCGTAGGAACACAATTCCTACGGTATTCTTTCCCTTCCAACCGTTCGGAACACGGGAAAGGTGAATAGTGTTTCATAGGAAAGCTGGTCTGGTAGTACTGATTCCATAGGATTAGAAACATCCACGCGCTGCTCATTTTTTGGGCGGAAGCCCGAGGCAGGCGCTCGCTGCCATGCGTTAGACAGGTTGCTGTGCTGTGTTGCCGGAATAAAAAAATCAACCTATGTGTGGTACGTGAGGTGAGGACAAGAGTAGTCACTATGCAGCTGAATAAACAAATAGCATCTCATACTGCCAAGCATGCTACTCTAAAAAACAAATCTGTACATTTCGTAGTCCATCCGAACACATTCTCTTGAGAGTTTCCTCCGGTTCGCTGTTCCATAGTTTTATACCTACATTCCTTTCCTATTCCTCTATTTTCATCAAGACCTATGTTTTCTGCCCCTTTATTCCGAACGGAGCCTAAATATTTGGTATAAGGGCATGGGACAGTGGGTGCACCAGCAGTCCAGCACCATGTACGTAAACAGGGGCATAAAGTGGTGATTCATAGTTTGTTGCCCCGAGAAACAAACATCCAAGAAACATATCTGGGTTGGTCCCATTTTTGTTCACTCTAGCCACCTACTCCTATGTGTGGATAGCAAATCTAGTCCTGGTCATACCACTGTGTACAGCGTTACCCCTATATTTCCCTTTTCGACCAAGAGACCGGTTGGATGACCAGTCTGTACTACTTTCACCCCCTTTCCTTCCTGTTTGTACCAAGTCCGATGTACATACTAAATTCCCCCACCCCCACTTTATTTCTTGTTTGAACCAAGTACTCCCTCCGTCCGGAATTACTTGTCATCAAAATGGATGTGTCTAGAACTAAAATACATCTAGATACATCCATTTCAATGACAAGTATTTTCGGACGGAGGGAGTACAAGATTCGACTCCATGAAGTAGCTTTACCTCTAACAATAGAAGAAAAAATATGTGACGTTGGACCATCCGATCGAGAGGGGCTGAGAGGTAGAAAATGATGCACATGCAGCGACGTAGCGAGCTGGGGAAGTAGAGCTAAGGCGGTTTCGAACGAAGATATACCTGAAGGTCGTCGGGATGTGGATAGGTGGGCGGCGGGAGGCCGGATCCGCCCACAGGCAACGACGAAGGGATCGGAGGACCTCCCGCGCCGGCGCTCGGCCAGAGATAACGGTGCGGCCGGCAGTGGGTCTCCTCCCTCGCTGTCGACGACGGCCTAAACGCTGCCCCTCCTCCCCTTCACCGGCGGAGGGGGATACGTCCGGATCTGTAACCAGCGGTGAGGATAGAAAGCCAGTGTTTTTTGAAGGGAGAAAGACAGTGTTACTACCCCTATCTTGTTTAGATCTGGAGAGGATGAGAGTGTGTGAATAGAGCAACCCTAGCAAGCAAGCGCGGAGGCTCCGGCCTATATATACGTAGTGGGGTAGTTTTCCTTTTTCACTCCATCAAAACAATCGTTTAAAATTGTGTACTACTACATGCCAGGTCGCGGTTTTTTAGTTGTTGATTGTTTTTTGAGATAGCTACCCGCTTGTTCCAAGTGGTGTTACGGTGTGCCAGGTCGCACTTTGTATCGTTCAAGTCTGGTACTACAAGTCCCTCCATTAAATGAACAACCACCCCCTCGTAAAAATTGTGAACAAGCCCACGGCTAAAATTAGCGGAAACGTGGGTTGCCCCAACATGCATTATTATTTATATTTTCTACTCCCTCCGTTCCTAAATATAAGTCTTTTTTATTAGCCACACCTAAGACAAGAATTTTTTTATTAGCAGTGAACCCCACATGTCATAGACACAAAAATTGTGGCAAGATTCCCTTAGGCAAGCCAAAGTGTGTCTAACAATTTGAGCAACTCAGGTTAGGCAAGTGTGGCAAGTGTGGGAAAAATAATGTGGCAACATAAGACAAACATAGTCACAATCCAAACAGCCCCGTAATTTTTTGTGACATGCATGAAAATTTGGTTAGTTAAATTTATAGTCAAAATTTGGCAAGGTGCATCAAATCAACACATGCAAGTATCAAAAGGAAAGTCACGGCATGCATGCATGCGTTGTACTCCCTCCGTTTCCAAATATAAGTCTTTTTAGAGATTGCAACAAGTGACTACATACGAAGCAGAATATGTCTACTCCTACATACGAAGTAGCCCATTTGAAATGTGTAAAAAGACTTATATCGAGTGCAGTGCTTTGATGTGTCGCGTCAACTCGTACAAGACCGAGAAATTTGATTACTACAACGCCCTCTCCCTCGCGGACTGAGCTCCGGTGCCTTAACTGCACCTGCCTTTGGCTGCATGACAGGAGGGCCAACCACCTGTTGGGCCCACCTGTCATAGACGCAAAGGCAGGAGCAGTAAGTAGAAGCTTTCGCTACACGCTATCCCTCCCGCACGAGGTGGACGGACATGCAGCAGTGGATTCGATACTGTAGAAGTAGGAGTAACATCATTGTTCGTCTTCTCGAAGAGGCGAAGAGCCAAGCGCAACCCGAACGTGGCAGTTGCGAACGCTCGCGTGGTGCGGTTCCTTGGAGTACTAGCCAGGCTCTTGCATGAGACAAAATTGCTATTGTTTAACAATTAAACTCCATTATCCATTGGTTGATACTCATTCTGCATAGGTCCACGCGCTTAGCACCGTTTCCTCCTGGGGTCACCAATGTTTATTTGCTAATTAATAGCATTGCATGCAATGAACTAGCCATTGCAAGTCATTAAAAGCATGCACACCTCTCATCTCTTATTGGTTGATATGTCAAGAAACAAGAAACAAGGTAGAAGTTAATGCACCGCGCCTAAGTGTTTTGGGACTATTTGGTTTTCGTAAGATGACTTACACACCTAGACGGAGGGAGTAGTATAGCCCTGTAAACCGGAAAGGAGTATTTGCCTTTCTAGAGATTTCAACAAGTGACTAGACTACACCGTGTGCAGTACTCCCTCCCTTCCGGTTTATAGGGCTCAAATCTCAAATCTCATGAACCAAGGCATTTTGCGATTGGAGGAATGTATCTCGTACTTTACAAAACTACCCTAATTAAACTCATGCATTAATTACGTAGTTCTCTCGTTTTCCTCTCCGCCTTGGTCGCGGTGCACATGCGGGGCATTTCAAAGCATCCGGGCCCGCGTGCCATCCACCAAATCACAGCGAGGTGCTACAGTCGAGACTCACCTGTCACCCCGGTGTGGCCGTCATGACCCGTCATATCACAAAACCCACACCTTTACCAGCAGTGGTAAGGTGGCCTCCAAGTTGGACTGGACGAAGCAACCATCATTTCACTGGAACGCTCGTTCAAGCCCTTTCTTCCCTTTCTTGAAGAAAACCTCACTCCAGGCTACTCACTTCTGCCATTTTTCTTCTGTACCGACGAAGGAAAGGTGGGCGAATCAGTTATGCTGCTATATTTTCATTCCAAGAATCTTCTTTTTGCGAAGCACCGACCGATTCTCACATCCTATTCTTTTCCCGTTTTCATTGCGATTGTGGTTTCCTTTCGATTGCTTTTTGTTTGTCAGTTCATTGATGGATCCTGGAGCACTAGGCAAAGAGTTGCCGGCGGACAACCCACTGGAGACAGCGATCTCCAGGAAGCGAGCACCGACCAACGAGTTGACCATGTTGGCGGGCCAACCCATGGAGACGAAGAACTCCAAGAAACAAGCACTGGCCAAAGAGTTGAGGACGTTGGCGGACGAACTCCTCAAAGAAAGTTGGAAGAACAGCAAGGGCCCCACCGTGCCTACCCCAGGAACTCTGATTGCCACCTATGTGAGGCTCAAGACCGAGTTTGAGGAGATAGTCGCCGTTGAGAAGCAGTATTCCCCTGGCAAGGTGATGGCCCCCATCGAGGACGAGGAGATGGCCCCCGGAGGGATGAGATCCCCCGGTGAGCTGCACAAGGTAAAAAATAATGGCTTATTACCATAGTTGTGGTTTTTGATTATTTGCAATGTGCTTGCTAATATGTTAGGGTTGTGCAGGTGCCGGTGGACGTCCTTGATGATTCCGATGTCGTGGCCCGTCCTGTTGGCATCGCCCCGGAGATCGATTCCGATGCCGCTGTCCATCCTGTGGACATCGCCCCAGAGATCGATTCCGATGTCGCGGTCAGTCCTGTGGACATCGCCCCAGAAATCGATTCCCATGCCGCTGTCCGTGCTGTGGTCATTGCCCGAGAGATCGATGACAAGAAATAGTTGGTCGCGCTAATCCTTCAGGGTAGTTTGCATTGCCCTGTGTTTAATTACCAGAACGATGCGTGTTATCAAACCATCTTAGGGCTAGTGCACTGTCTTGTGTGGGCGGATCTTGCTACTTTTGTTTGATAGTGAATCATGCATGAATCATGCGAACCCTCTCCGAGTTATGGAAACAGATGTATCCTCACCAGCTTTTGATGTAATATATGGCATGCTTAGATGTAAGTTTGAACTGTTTATCATATCAGCAGGGCTTGTTTGATGATTCTTGGTGTTAGTAGGCTAGCTACTGTGCGAGCTATAGTACTTGCAAAACACTCACCGAAGAGAAACGTTGGGGCTGATGAGCTCGTGGTACGCTTATACTTATCCCTCGTCGATCGACCAATAGCCCTAGCTCCTAAAATTGTAGGCTTAGCGATCGATCAGACAATAGTCGACATACATTCAGGCCTCATTTGGTTCATAGGGTAGGAAAATCGTAGCAAAAGTACAGAGAACGTGCAACACAAAATCATAGCAGTGCAGAGACGTACTCCCTCCGTTCCAAAATAGATGACCTAGGCGGGCTAGTTTGGCCTAGTGGGTTTCAGTGATATGACGTGGTACAGTGCCGTCCAGTCTTCGCGTGTGGTAGCAGTATTGCGGGTACAGTAAGTTTTCTTGAAGAAGCGGAATTCAACGAAGTCATGATGGTTCCTTCGTCCGAACAACTTACAGTGGGAAAGGTTGGGCCTGCGATACGACCGGGGTAGACCAGGATAATTTTGTGCATGGCAGGTGGACCAGGATGGTCGACGTCCCACATGTCGGCGAATGAAAGTATTCTTTCCGATATAGAGGACGAGCAACGAGTATTCATTGTTTATTTTTGATGAAAGCTATTGTCTCCACTGTTACGACGGAGGAGTGTGAAACACGGCAGCCCAGTGAACTTGGCATGTGCACCACTCCCTCCTTCCTCATGTAATGCCCAGGTTACAACTTTTTCTCACTTTCTCTCTATCTATTTCCTCTCAAATGTTTTTTACCTTTCTTTTTTAAGACACAATTGTTTTTATGCCTTTTTTAGAATTATTTTTTTATACCTAGGAGCACGTGTAGAGACGGGCTCTTGCAGAGCCCACTCCTTGACTTTGTCAATGCCTCTCTCTCCTCCACATAAGGAGTACTACTTGCTATGCATGCATGCGGCGGGCAGCTGGCGTCTTGAGGGGCCAGGGCGGTGAGAGCGGGCTCCGGAAGCGGTCCGGACTCCAGCATGGCCCACCTCACATTATCACCATATATTTCTTGGAGTCCGTGCGCGGCGGGCGGGCGATCTCTTCTCCCTCCCCCGTTTCTCTCTTCTCAGCCGACGCCCGCCGAGCGATTAGATTTCGGCTATCGACGGTTTATTCAATTACGGTCCCACATGTCAGTGAAATTGCAAGACAACGCGTGTCCCCTCTGGTGAGCGGCGTGCGAGCCGGACTGTCGGGGTTGCGACGCGTACGAGTCGTAAGTGTGCCGCCTTTTCCTTTAGAACTTGCGAAGCGTAACATTTTCGCGCGATCGATCGATAGAAATCCAGAACAAAATGACGAGGGCGGTGCTTTCCCGCTCGTTAGGCGGGCTAGTTCGAGTGATATGACGTGCTACAGTGCCGTCCACTTGCTCCATTTTTATGTAAGCAAGAGTTTACACTCTTACGCGGGAGGAGTGCGAAACACCGCGGATCTGATTTTGATCGAGGGATAACTGTTCCCTGCCAAATAATGGAGGATTGTTAGCGATTATAGCATGATAGTTAGGGCATCTCCAGCGCTGGCCCACAAATTTACACCGGCATCTGTTCGAGGACACTGATGGATGCCATCCGATGCTGCCCGCATACCTTTCGACAACTATATGAACTAACCGGACAAAATTCGTGCAAACAAAGCAAATTTCAAATTAACCGGATGAAATTCATTACATTTCGAAAACTTTTCCTACAAACTGGACGAAATTCATTACATATTTCGCACAAACCGTACTAAAACCTACTGTAAACCTAATCTAAACGATCGCCAGCGCCCGACCACCATGTCCGGCCATGAACCCGAGAAAGCCGGCCATTGCCTTTGCCTCCTCCTCATCCGCCTCGATAACCTCCTCCTCCGGAGCACAAGGTTGTGAAGATTTCCGCCTCCACGTCGCCGTCAAGCGGCTAATCGACCGCCGATGTTTACCCCACCAAGCTTGGCATCGACTGAGTGGAGTAGCGGTGGCCTTCCCGGGACCAGAGCGGCGGCGACCTACCATGTACTACTCTTCCTCGCTGCCGGCTGCGCCCGCGCACGCGCGCCGGCTTTGTGGTCGTGGCGGCGGAGGGCGGCCGGGGGGGGTGCCGGCGATCTCCTTCATTTGCTCCTGCGATAGTACATCGAAGAGAGCTTTGGAGCGCGCCCGGAGCGGAGCCGCCGATGTCCCTCGTCTGCTCCTGCGACAGTACGTCCAAGAGAGCTTCGGAGCGCCAGGAGGCCATGGTTGAAGTGGTGCCGATAGAAGGAAGGGACCGGAGGAGAATAAGTGTGGGTCTTTGGCTATGGCTGGGAGCTGGGGCTCAAGTTAATATAGCGGGCGAATGGCAATGAGCCGCGGCAGACGGATGGACAACTGGCGCCGGAGTAGGTTCGTCGGGCATGAATGCGGACGCTGCTTCAGTGACTTAACTGCAGATGCGTTTGGGTTACTGACATGTGGGCCCAACGGGCATCTGGCCCGCATGTCAGTGACACACCAATTGCACCTGCAGTTAAGTCCGGTGAATGCGGCATTGAAATTCTAGAGAGATGGTGACTGTTTCAAGCGGGAAGCGCGCGCTAGCGATGGAAGGGGTTTCGGTGTGCAGTGGCACTAAGATCGGTCGCTCACGATAGTACATATTCCGTACCATACTACCATAGTACCCTCTCTAGCTTAGGCTTTTTTATAGATTGTCGTTATGATGGACGATATACATGAGCAAGGCGGTCCGAGTATGACCGTTGGTGTTGAGCCAGGTGAATACATGCTCGGCGTTCGCGTAGGCCTCCATCAAACGTCTAAATAGTAATGTCAGGCACCGCTGGGGCGCGCAGGTGATGGACTCGCCGTTTGCGTTGCGCCATGAGCAGGACTTTGATTTAGAGGGCGACATGCATGCATTAGCATGCTTTGACAGCGTGAGCGTGAGTGTCTGACACGAAGTATTTCATTTTCATTTGGCTGACGAGGGTGCGTTGCAGCGACGAGTCCGTGGTTTGATTCCCCACATACGCATAATTTTGGTTTTCATAGTATTTCTTTCTCCATTGACAGGTAGGCCCGCGTAGATAGATAAAGAACACGAGCTGATGAGGCGCATGCGAACTGTTTGACTGGTCAGCCAGACAAATACGGAGATATACGCTGAGCCAGTGACCGTATAATCACCATATCTTGTATACAATGATCAAAGTGAGCTATCAAGACAAGTTCGGTGACCGCCAATGCATTTTACTCGGTAATAAATGACCAGGATTGAAGGGGAATCCAAATTTGCTTCGTCTTCTGTCCTTGAGCTCTTGAAAAACCAATGCACTATACGGTTGTCCGGCCACTCCACCCCAGAGCTCTCACCAAGCGTCGTTCATGCCACCGCGCCGCACACTAACCGGTAAGGCAGCAATGGCATCCCGCCGCGCCGAGTTCCTCGCCGCCCACGACCGCACACAAAATGGTAGGGAAGCGATCATCCCGCCTTGCCGAGTTCATCGCCGCTCGCGACCTCACAACTATGTGGGAGGAATTTGAAGATGCCAAGGCCGAATGGGCAGTAGAGCAAGAGGCGGCCAAAGCCACATAGAGGGAGCGGAAAAGTCAGAAAGCACTCAAGAAAAGAGAGGCCCGCCGCCGCAAGAAAGAAAAGGACGCACGCGCTGCTGCAGAGAGGTCGGCGGAGATCCAAGCATGGTGGGGTGTCGCCGACAAAGCCGGGAAGGAGAACGACGACGTCTGGCCAGCATGTGAGAAGTAGTAGTACTAGTAGTTAGTGTGTGTGTCTGTGTCTGAGTACGAGCATGTACCAACACTACTAGTTACTACTATAGTTTTTAGAGCAAATTACCAGTACATTAGCCTAGACTAAATGGAAAAATTCCTATCCTAAGCATCAAATGACATCTCTTTCTCTATAGGAATTGAGATGCATGTCATCTCACTTACTATGATTTTCATATTCCTATCCTATGAACGAAAGGAGGCCTCTGTTGGAGTAACTACTGTAGCTAGCAGTATTGCTGGTACAGTAGTTTTCTTCAAGAAGCGGAATTCAACGAAGTCATGATGGTTCCTTCGTCCGAGCAACTTCAAAGTGGGAAGTGGGCCTGTGATTTGATGGCTCATTAGTCATTGTTACTGCGGCGCGACGACCTGGGTGACTCTCCCTTGGAGTTTTGCGTGCATGGCAAGTGGACCAGGATGGTCGACGTCCCACATGTTGGCGAACGGAAGTATTCTTTCTGATATCGAGGAGCAAGGAAACCGCATGGTATAGTATCACTGCTGATTGGTTCGCAAAAAAAAAAAATAGTATCACTGCCGATTTATAATTATTTTTTATTTCTGATGAATGCTAGCGTTTCAACTCTTACGACGAAGGGTGCCAAACACGACACGTGCTGGATGTCCCACACGCCAGCGAAAGGAGTGGGACATGAACAATGTGGTAGAGCCCAGCGTAAAAAAACCAGCGTCTCCACTTCTTCCACTTCTGGGTCGGAGACCACACGTAGTAGTACTTAGTGGTATGAACGATACAAAGTGCGACCTGGAGAGAAAGACACATCTAGTTGGAAGGTCTCGGGGCATACACGTAAACAAATATAAAAGTTAATATGTGCCTCCAACTAATATAGTAGTAGTAGAGTACTTAGGCACGTACTCCATAACATCACCGTGCATTGCACGTACAACATTTAGTGGTAGTACGTAGTAAGAGACAAATGCCGCCCGAGAGTTCCCTTCTTGACCTACTTTTGGGTGTTTGGTAGAGTGTATGGAGGGTGCATGAGTCCACACTAGTTTAGCACAAATACACTATAAGCATGCATGAAGAGAGCATGCATGAAGAGGGGTGTTGAGTTGAGTATGCATGAAGAGGGAACAACTATGCTGAGACGAGAACGCAACCAAACACACCCTATATGCCACGCATGTTCATACCATTTGTGCCTTTCTACTTTCACTTACTGCGCTACATTACTCAGGTTCGTACGTCCACTCCTGGGTACATGTCCGTCTCGTAGTTCCAGTCCCACGTGTTCTTCATATAGATAGAACGATCCTTGCATAACACGTGCACCTTGATGCTAGATGTCTCGCGTGTTGGCAAAAGGATGAACAAAGCTCACGTAAAAAATAGAGTGGAAGAACATAGATTCCGGACGACCGAGAAGGAGCAAGGAACCTCGTGGTGGAGCGTCTGTACTCATAATATTTAATATTATTCAGCGATATAAAATTAACCAATCATCTCCACAGTGAACTGGAAGAGTACGAAACACGACAGCCCAGTGTAGTTACATCATACTAGTACATGGCTAACCCACGCTATCACCATATTTCTTGGCTTTCGTGCGACACCTATCTCTAGTAATCCAGCAGCCTGTATCGCTTCTTCCTCCTCGTCTCTATCAAAGTGCGGCGGGTTGGCGTTTCTGCCGTCTATTGAGGTCGGTTAACTATCACATGTTAGCGACATGCCAAGAGCATTCTAAAAAAATTCCTTTCACGTTCCATTTTCAAAAAGAAAAAAAATCCTTTCACGTACGAATTTTCATGTATGCTTTGAGCAACTTGCATGTCCTATACTGCTCCTGTTTGATACTCTAACTTAGCTAGAGGTTAGACTAACTCATGACTAACCCTGAACTAACTGTAGCCAAAGAGGTGTTTGGGTGACAGGGTTAGATTGACAACAAATGCTCTTCATGGAGAGAGAAAAGTGATTTTTCAGTGGTCCCAATGAGAACTATCTCCAGTTAGCACATCTTGGGTGGGATAGTTTTTTTGGTGGGTTCGGTGCAACTTGCTCCAATTTAAACCCTCATGATTGGATACTTTAGGGCTATTTGAGCCCCAACTAGCTCAAACTAGCTCTAACCCATGGAGCCAAACAGGGCCTATGGCCAGTCTCGACACGGAGCATTCGCGTGCACCGGGAAGCGGCGCTCTCCCGGCCGTCGCGCCACTTCAAAGCCAGCTCCCGTGAGAAGTCGCCTCCGCTCTGGCCGAGCATTAATGCGGCACTGACACTCCAGGGCGACGATGACCGTTTCATGAGGGAAGCGCGCGCTGGCAAGGGAGTATAGGTTTTGAACCGTTTCAGGTGTAGTACTGGTAGTTTGCAAAACTACTCAATTATTGCACTCAGTTTCCTAAGAAATTGTGGTAAAAAATGTTACTCCACAACCCGCTTCCCTTCTCCTTCCTCTTCCACCACCCGCGCACGTCTGCAGGAAGCGACTGATCAACCCTTATATAGGAGTGCTAGCACAAAAAGATGCATTCATGACCACTAAAATTTCCATATTAAAGCGCCACTCCGGTGGGAGTATGGCGTATGTTGTTACCTTCGGCCGGCCCATGGCTACTAGGCGACGGCAACTAGAGAAGAGGCGGTAGGAGGGGAATGAATGTAGCAACTGTTTGGGTTCGCCTTCCGGCTTAAATAAATGTGCAGCATCACGTGTACCCGCAGGTGCACAAATTGTAACATACGTGTCTGCTTAAGTGGGCATCACGTAACTGGTGTGTGTGTGTGTGAGAGAGAGATTCTGAGAGACAGAGTGCATGTGTGCGAATCTACTCTTCAGAGATGTACTCAACCTTTTGCATTGGGATATAAGTATAATGGTATTTACTTTAGCTAGTAATTTACGTGGCCATGTTAACATGGTTGTGTCAAAAAATGTCACTTCCTGCTCGTGATTTGCGTTATATAATTACAAGCAAGATTCTCGTGCATTGCAGGGAACATCAATATGCATTTTTTTTACAAAACACATGTTGTGATTGACCCATGCAGGAGTAATCCCATGTATAAAAACTAATGATATCTCAAGAATTTTGTCGGAAAACTGGTATCTCAAGAATGTCATCGAAAAAATGAAATATGAGAGATAAGGCGAGGAGGAGTGGAGCGTGGTGGTGACTGGTGGTCAGAATGGGCGGAGGCATGGGGATGGACGGCGCCGGCAGGCGGCAGCGGCCACCATGCATGTTAGATTGTTCCAGAGACTTATTCCTTTTTTAATTGCTGAGCAATGAGGTTGCGGGATATAATGATGTGGAGAGAGGTGCGGGTATCTTTTGTAAAATTATCATAGTTTGCTTTCTATCCTCAGATATAGATCATATGGTCTGTATTACAAGATGGCAGGCACACCATCACCACCAACTCGTTTTTTTATAAGGGTACAGATGATAAGTTTGCTGACTACTAAAGTAAAGTGGAATTTGTCCATGTTATGCAAGTAAATAAAGGTGATTGTTTATCATACGGGTAAGGTTGGATGAAGGCTGGTAGGAACAAATGCTCCGCCTAGAGCATGTGTGTGTGAGATGGAGTCTTAGTGTGTGTGTGTGAGAGAGAGAGAGATGGAGTCTTAGTTTGTGTGTGTGGGAGAGAGAGAGAGAGAGAGAGAGAGATGGAGTCTTAGTG